>NC_141040.1:4192500-4340000 GCF_052040795.2 Danio rerio
AGTTTAAATAATAATAAATATGGGTTGTCGTTTTAATTTATTCCCTTTATATCTTTATCTATATTTCTTTTAGATATTTATTTATATTTTGATATTTTTTCTGTATATAATTTTGTTTGATGTATTTATTTAAATACATTAAGTTAGCAAAATATAAAAGTTTTATTTTGACATGTTCTGTGTTAGTTGTAATTCAGGTTTGACTATAATAATAATAATAATACAATAATAATAATAATAATAATACTTGAAGTTGTCATTTCAATTACTTTACTTTTTAAATCAACTTTTTATTTTATTTTTACCCATTTTCATTATTATTATTATTATTATTATTATTATTAGTTTTAGTAAAATAAGTACATTAAGGTAACTAAATTAATTGTTTTGGTTGCTGGAAAAAGTTGGAAAAAGCTTAAGTTTTTACAATTTACTAGATTATTACACCCTGATAGTTATAGTTCATTATAATCTTACTAGTTTCTGGCACTGTTAGTTTTTACATTGGAAAATAAGCACAATTTAAAGTTTGATCACATTTATTCATTTTATCAATCCAATATTGTACGTTTGTGTTTTTATGGAAGAAAGTCATACAGGTTCTGAAATGACACTACATCAGGGTAATTAAATGATGGCAGAAAATGTGTATTTGTAGCTGAACCCTATCCTTAAACACCTGCATTTAGATCTTAAAACACTGTAAACACACATTGGGATGAGAAGTAGTTTTGACCTAAAACCAAACACTTCCTATGTAGCACAAGCGTTGTTTATCCTCCTCGTCCTCTGTTATTATGGATGTCTTTGCATTGTTTTTTCCATCCACTCTTTGGTTGGATTGATTGTAAGAGGTTGACACTTCCTGACATGCTTTCCTTTCTTTCCTCCCTCTTTCTTTCACCGCAGAATCAGGCAAAGTTGTTTGTCGAACAGCGGCGGTTTCCTTTCGCTGTGGACAACCAAAATACCAATGAAGAGCTCGGTGTGTGTCAGCTGTGTTTTGTGTTTTTGTGTACTTGTCTGTGTGTAATGAAAGCCTCTAACACTCTTTGTTTGTAATTCAGCCATAGGTTATGTTCTTATTGGAAACGGACTGTATGATGAAGCTATCAAGCACTTCTCCTTACTGCTTCAGGTCAGTTTCATTCAGAATTTATTATTATTTTTTTTTACATTTAAAGGGTACCTATTATACCCATTTTTACAAGATGTCAAATAAATCTCTGATGTCCCTATAGTGTGTATGTGAACTTTCAGCTCAAAATACCACATAATTAATGTTTTATAACTCTTTGAATCTGCCCCGTTTAGGCTTTGACCCTAAATGTGTTGTTTTGGTTACTGTCGCTTCAAATGCAAATGAGATTATGCTCCCAGCCCTTTTTTCAAAAGCAGGCGGAGCTACAGATTCAAAATGCTAGTGGCGTTCAGCTGCTTCTAACTCAGGGCTGCTTATGCTAACGAGGGCGAAATTGTCAATAGTGGGTGTGGTTTTCCCCCTCTGATGACACATGCAAAGTGAGAATGCCAATCAATGTGTTTCTACAGACTGCTTTTATAAAGTGACATCAATAAAAAGATAGAATTAATGCATTTTTACCATTAGAGGTTGGTTTTATTCACACACTGTTGCCACACAATAGTGTTTTAACCCCTTATAAAACTAATATAATATAACTGCAGTGCTTCATTTTTGTTTTATGCAAACCATAATTTTTCATTCATTCATTAATTTTCTTGTCGGCTTAGTCCCTTTATTAATCTGGGATCGCGACAGTGGAATGAACTGCCAACTTATCCAGCACGTTTTTTACGCAGCGAATACCCTTCCAGCCGCAACCCATCTCTGGAAAACATCCACACACACATTCACACACACACAAACTCATACACTACGGACAATTTAGCCTACTCAATTCACCTGTACTGCATGTCTTTGGACTGTGGGGGAAACCGGAGCACCCGGAGGAAACCCATGCGAAGGCAGGGTGAACATGCAAACTCCACACTGAAACGCCAACTGAGCCGAGGCTCGAACCAGCAACCTTCTTGCTGTGAGGCGACAGCACTACCTACTGCGCCACTACGTCTCCCTACTCTAAATTACTGGAGTATTTTTTTTATCATGTGGGGTGACTTATGAAGTTCTTTTGATTTAAAGATTGCAACTTTTTTTATGCATAATTAAATCTAAAATGTTTTAAACTAACATCATTTTAGGCTGTTAGTTGACTTAACCTTTTTAAGCTTGCTTTTATCTAAGCTTTTTTGCTTGTTTTATCAGCAGTACAAAATAAACAGGTACTTATGTATATACTGTAATATATGCTTTTATTAAATGCTCAAAATAATCAGCTGTTTCGCATTAAGTCACATGACAAAGTGTCTGTTGTTGACCTTTCAACTGTTACTGTTCAACTGTTATCTGTTCTTATTTTGGAAACCTCAGTGTTTTGCACACGTTTCATGATTTAGATTTTACATAGAATTTCCTGTAATGTAATAATATTATTGTAGTTATAATAATAATAATAATAGTGTATACTTAAAAGTACTGTTTTCTGTCACCTCAGGGAGATCCTGAACTGGTTAGTGCCATCTATGGACGGGGAATAGCATATGGAAAAAAGAGTCTGCAGGTATGTCACTTGTTTTAAAATAATACTCAAAAATGCGGAACAACATTGTGTTGTAAACTTCTAAGAGCCCAAAAAACCAGGGAGAATCTTTCGGTTGTCTTCAAAGCATAATCCTTTTTAATAAGAGGAACTCAGCTTGGCTGTGGCATCATCGAAAGCAAACTCTTAAACTGCACAGCAAACATTATACATTTATACAGTTTGATACATGTAGGTGGGGACAGTTAACCAAAATGAAGGGTTGTGGTCGGCAGGGTAAACTGCTTTTTCAGGCCTGGTCTCATCATGTTCTGGAGACAGAAACCGCCTGACCAGTTGATCAAAAAATGAAAACAATAGACACAACCATGCTGTGAAACTGACAATTTGCATTACTTTGGAGACAGACAGGGTTCAGGAAAACCAAGACATTTTAAGGTCTGTCACATCCTGGAAACAACTTTTATAAATATAAGTTATATAAATATAAATTTATATTCCCACAGTGGTTATACTGAGAGTTCATTTGATCAAAATATCATAAAAGTTTAATGATATGAACTTTTATTACACTTTAAAATTTCAGCAAAAGCTGTTTTAAAAATTCATAATAGGATCACAATATTCATAATATGTATTACCCCATTAAATACCCCTAGAAGCAGGAGGTCAGTATTGACCATATTTGGATAGGTCATGAATATTAATGACCCTCTATTAATGTGGAGGTTTAATTTACCTTCATTGAGAGAAATTAGGTTGTAGGAGATGGAGTAAGATTAAACATATTTCATTGTTACATAAATATTGTTACATTAGCAGCTCTCGGAAACCCCTTTAGTAAATACAATGTTTAATAAAGAGTTCTCACTTCAGACAAGTGACAGATATGATGCGATTCTTAGAGGTGCATTTTTTAGTAAGTGCACATTTAAGGCTGATTTATACTTATGCGTCAAGCGTATGCTACGGCACGGCTTACAAATGGACGCGCACCTCACAAAACATGTAACTAAACGCCGCAACGACGCATATCACAAGCTCTGTGATTGGTCAGCTTGGTAGCACTGATGAGTGTGGGCAGGACCGAGAGCTCGTGAGCCCAATGAAACGACTGATTACAAGTGTGGAGTCCTGTGGAGGAGCTCAGGATGGAAAGTTTTGTTTTGTGTTTACCTCCTGGTTAAAGTTGACGCACATCCGCCGTTTGAGCGAGTTTGAACCGATTGTACATTAAGGAAGCGTTCAGAAAAAAAACAAAACACCAACGGAGAAACTCGACACAGAGTAACATAAACACCTCACTGCCAACTAGCGTTTCGGAAGTGTTATTGGAGAGCAACAGAAACAGTGCGCAGAAGTATAAATGCACAGCTACGTGCGTTGCATGCGCCGTGGGTTATGCCGATCACTTGACGCAGAAGTATAAACCAGGCAAAAGACACAATAAACATGATTATTGACAAAGGCTACAATTAAACATACTCTTTGTGGTGGAGCTGAATAAATGTTTGATCCAGCCTGATCTCATGAGAAAACGTAACAATAGCTGCATCCCAAATCGCATACTTATGCACTACTCTACGCCATTTTGTAGTATAAATAGTGTAAGTAGTGTGTTCACACTGAAAACTCTAAAAATAATAAGTGCACTTTAATTACCCGGATGATGCACTCATTCAGCCGCTAAAATGAAGTGTGTAATGATGGACACTTCACGCACTCAATGACCACAGGTTTGCTTACGTAGCGGAAGGGGCGGAGCTATCAGGCGCACATGTTGGGTAACTTTATTTATTTTGGATGGTGAAAGCAAAATTCTCCTACGAGAGTGATTACAGCGCCTCCCGATGGTGAATGCGGCAATACTCAGGGCAGGTATTATTTGATAATTCGGTCGTTTATTTCACTGATTTGGCAACAGTCAAACATCATCAGGGAAACGGTTTGAATTTCCGCTTATTAAAAAAACATTAGGGAGCCATTTGGGACAACACTACATGCATATACTATCCTGTTGAGTGTGTAAGTGCATAATTACATAGTGCATGAGTGCATAGTGAAGTGTGCCATTTGGGACGCAGCTTATTTTACGTTTTGTCAGTTAAGTGGCTAATTCATATGAATTCAGTCGTAGGAAAATGTACAATTTTAAAAAGGAGGCTTGGCACCCAGCCCCAAAGCAAATCGTAATAAATTGTACGAATAAGATTGTACGAATCAGCCACCTAATCAAAAAGTTACGAATTGATGTGAGATTCTGTTGGTTTAATCCGTATATCCTGGATTTTGCGTCCTCACACGCATGTGAAGAGATGTCTAGTGGTGTCGTTCCACAGCAACACATAAAGAAACAATCTGATGTGGCTGGCTTTTTGTCATTTTCTTTTCAAAATAAAAGGCCCACATAATTAGAAAGTTAACGCAGCCTAGGCCATGCTTATAAACGATCCCATGTGCAACATATCAGTCCATTTTGACTGATGATCTCCAGATGACGTAGAATGTGAACTGAAGACCATCCAAACATTGAGGCCTTGCTTATGGATATCCCCAGAGCAACGCAACAGTCTGTTTTGTTTTCTGATAGACCTGTTTTTCACCAGGGCTTTACACTCACATGTTTTACATGAGAACGAGGAAACAATGGGGTTTGAAGCTATATAGCCATTTCCATGTACTGAACTCTTATTATTTGACGATGGCTACGTATACACAGATTTTATTTTTTAGGCCAACTTTAAGAAGACTCCAAATCATTCCAGATGAAATATTTAGGTATATAATATACCATAATAAGTATAATAATATAATATATATATATATATATATATATATATTATTATTATTTTTATTTTTTTTTTACACAAAATTTTATTTTAGTGGACGTCCTAAAACTAATGGAAAAGGCTGTGTTAAACTGTTTTAATGTTGCCTTATCAGACACTACTAAATATATCAGCGCTTATAGTGATTGCTGTCCATATAAACAAAGGTAATTTTCTCTTTAAAGGACATAAAGAATGCAGACCTGGCTTTATATGAATTAAGCCGAGTGATCGCGCTGGAGCCCAACAGACCTGAAGTGTATGAGCAGAGAGCCGAAGTAAGCATCAAACGCCAAGTCAACCAATTGTGTGTGTGTGTGTTTAGGAAGTGTAATGATTATGAATGATGTGTTTTCAGATTTTGTCTCCTTTGGGCCGCATCAGCGAAGCTCTGTCGGACTTGACTAAAGCCATTCAACTACAGCCTTCAGCCCGACTGTACAGACACAGGGGAACACTGCTCTTCATATCAGAGGTACACGCACACGCTACACACACCACATCTTATCTCTCATGATGCACTTTGGCTCTGGCCTCAATAGATTAAACTGTTATGGTAACGTATGGAAGATTTCTAATGTGTTAAACGTCTGTCTCATAGATCGCTCTGGATCTGTTTAGCACAGGTTCAGAGTCCCGAAACTTTTAGCTTCAGCATGTGTGAAGAAGATGTTTATGATTATTTTATGATAAATACAATGGGCTATAAAAGGAGATATGGGGGAGTTAATTATTAAAGTCATATAATGGTTTGTAGATAAGTTTATTGTTCTATGAAAACAAACTGTGGAAAAATCTCTTAGTTCAGGGGTTCTCAAACTTTTTCACTGCGGGGCCCACTTCTTTCTCTAATAAATTTTTGAAGGCCCAAATGTCTGACAGTAGCTCTAAAACATTTGTATGAAATGCTCATTTAAACCAGGGGTGTCAAATGTTCGGCCCGCGGGCTGGATGAAGCGCGCAAACAGGTATATTCTGGCCGCAGGTTTATTCCGCGAGAGGATTCTATAAAGTATGAAAACAAGCTGCATTTTTTTTTTTTTTGGATTTCGTTATTAAAATGCACTTTTTTCCCAGTTCTGTGATTGATTACCTCAAACTCGCAAAAACAGCCTCAAGATTGCATCTGCAACTAGTAAACAAATTAAACAGGGTGGCGAATATTTCTGACTATATATGGATGGATGGGTGGATGGATGGATGGATGGATGGATAGATAGATGGACGGATGGACGGATGAATGGATAGATAGATGGATAGATGGATGGATGGATAGATAGATAGATAGATGGATGGAAAGATAGATAGATGGACAGACATATAGATAGATAGATAGATAGACAGACAGACAGACAGACAGACAGACAGACAGACAGACAGACAGACAGACAGACAGACTTAGCTTATTAGCATATAGATAGATAGATGAATGGATGGATAGATAGATAGATAGATAGATAGATAGATAGATAGATAGATAGATAGATAGATAGATAGATAGATAGATAGATAGATAGATAGATAGATAGATAGATAGATAGATAGATAGATAGATAGATAGATCGATGGATGGATGGATGGATGGATGGATGGATGGATGGATGGACAGATAGATGGATGGATGGATGGATGGATGGATGGTTAGACAGATAGATGGATGGATGGATGGATGGATGGTTAGACAGATAGATAGATGGATAGATGGATGGATGGATGGATGGATGGATGGATGGATGGATGGATGGATTGATTGATTGATAATTTTTTTTTTGCGCTCCTAAACAAAAAATACCTGTTTTTAGGCCTTGATACATTTTCAAGAATGTTTACAGCCAAAATCTCAAAAGATGAGTTTTTATTTATAATAGGATGTTTTGGAAGCATGTCATTTAATTTTCAACAGTTTAATGCATTATTTTCTGAGTTAAAGCAAATAATACAGAATAAAAGTAATTTCTTTTAACTAATAAAAACAGGACTGGCCTCACTTTAAAAGTTTTAATCTATATTTAGTTTTAAAAGTTTATTTAAAAATACCTTTTTTCTGTCTTTGTCTTTCAGGATTATATGGCGGCCATGGAGGATTTCCAGCAGTCTCTAGAGCTGAAGAAGAACCAGCCCATCGCTATGCTATATAAAGGCCTGACCTTCTTCCACAGGGGACTTCTTAAGGTAAGAAAAATTATAAATATTACCACAAACTGTACTGCTGGCCTCATATAGTTCAGATAACGTTTAGACTACGTAAGTGTCTAAACACACAGAAGAGTTTTGACATTACATATGTAAGCAATAATCAATAGGTTGCCGTGCGTAAGAATTTTAAAAGCAAAATCTGCCAATGACAAACCTGGTTATCCTCTGCCAAGTGCATTTAAAACTCTTTAAAGAACGGCAAACCATTGATTATTCTTGTGCTTTGGTCATTTACAAAGTTGTAGACAAGTTAAAATTTGTTTTGCTTTTCGCAACATAATATTTAATAGTATATTTATCAGTTATGATAGATCTAGTCTACATTGAGTCAGCGAGAGAGCAAGAGAGATGTTGTGTGCATGTAAATAATACTGACGTGTAACATTTGGTATTTCTGATCTTTTAATCTAATGATGTGAAAACATAATTTAATAATTTATCAGATAAATCAATCTAAATCTTATTAAAAGTACCACATTAATTAAACATGCTTTGTTTAACATTATTTTCTCCACGCAGGAGGCTATCGAGGTGTTTAAAGAGGCTCTCAAGCTGAAGTCGGACTTTATAGATGCTTATAAAAGCTTGGGTCAGGCTTACAGGTAAGGTGACTCTGTCAGTTCTGTCAGATATCTAGATTTTGTCTGTTCACATGAAACAGGCTTGTGTTTTGGTCTATCACTTTAAGTAGGTGAGGGATTTCAACTGGTGTTTAATCTGTTTATTTTTGTCCGCTTGTATTCACGTTCCTGATTTCTTTGAGGCGAGAACCAGTCATAGAAGATGCCGCATTGGACACACGAGAAGAACCACCAAAATGTCAATATTGCAAAAGAAACCAAACTGTTAAACATATTATTGTGGAATGCCCCATTTTTAATGTTTTAAGACAATTTTTTTCTGGAGAGACGTTACATGAAAAAGTTATAAATGTGAATCCTGCTAAAATTGTAACATTTTTATCAAAAGTAAACCTTCAAAACAGTTTTAGATTTTTATCTTATTATCTTTATTATTATTTATGTATTTTACCTTATGTATTATTTATTGCTGTTGATGAATTTTAATTGTAAGAATATTTTTATAACTATAGAAAAGTGGTGTTTATAAAATATGGTAAACTTTAAGTTTATAATTAAATAATGTAAATAATTAACTAAATAGTAGTGGTAGGCCGTTAAAGGCATTAACGTGAGAATCCTATCAGGCTATTACAAATATATATATCGCCGTTAATCTATTTCTAAAGTTGGGTTGGGCGCTGGGTCTATTCTATGCAAGCTGATGACTTTCACCTTGATATTTTAGCGCGGATGTATACCTGGCCAAATTGCACTGTAGGGGGGCGAGAACGAGTCTAAGAACCTGTGTGTATTCCTACTGTGAAACTACCGCATCAAACATGACGTGCTAGCATGGATGCAGTTCGCTAGAGGGAATCCGATTAATGTTAGCTCCACATCTAACTATCAGGCACCTGTAGAGTTTATGCGTTCGAGTAAAACATATACAAACAAAATGGACCAAGTGCTTTTTAAAATGAATGACGGTGAATGAAAGTCAAACCAGTGAGTCGTCTGACAAAAACAGTGCCCATCTAAGTCAAATCAGCAGGATGCCCTTCTGGATCTTTTACTTACTTCGAAATCACCACTGACTACGCTTACATGGACATCTGAAGTCTAGTTATTTGCCTTAATAGACAATAATATAATTAAGGTGTTTATGTGAAGTGCTTTCATGGAAGAGTTTCCTGTAATTTTAGGTGACTTTAACTGCAGTTCGGCAGTTTCACTTTCACTCATGAACAGTTCATTCATGCCCCCTAGACAAACTGGGGTAATAGACGCAAATAAGGAGTAAGGAGTGTGTGTGTGTGTGTGTGTGTGTGTGTGCGTGCGTGCGTGCGTGCGTGCGTGCGTGCGTGCGTGCGTGCGTGCGTGCGTGCGTGCGTGCGTGCGTGCGTGCGTGCGTGCGTGCGTGCGTGCGTGCGTGCGTGCGTGCGTGCGTGCGTGTACGTGTTTTTGTGACATTTCAGGACACAAATCTGTATAATGACATGGGTATGTCATGGGTATTACAAAAAGGAGGTGTATTATGAGGACATTGGTGACGTCCTCATTTCTCAAAATGCTTATAAATCCTACAGAATCAGAGAGTAAAGCTGCACACAGTCTCCTGTGATGGTTGGGTTTTGGGGTGGGGTGGGGTGAGGGCAATATAATGTACGGTTTGGACAGTATAAAATGAATGGAAACCTATGTAATGTCCCCACTTTTCACAAAAACAAACGTGTGTGTGGGTGTGGTGAAAAGTCCTACATGACGATAATAGTTTGATTGCGGTGTTTATTTCAATAATGCCACTAATATCTGCATACGCCACATCTTAATTCCATTTTTGTTCAGTTCAGTTATGACTTTAGTCGAATTAAGGTCATCAAAAATGGAGCTTATGTAGGCCTACAGTTCAACAATCAAGCTTAACTGAATAAACAGTTAGTAAACACAAGCACATCTTATTGAACATCATTTATTTGCATCACCAATTATCATAGTAGAACAGTTTATCAAGCAGTTTGTGATGTGTTTTGGAAACAGGAGATGAGCCCCTGGTCTAATGCGACACCTGGCTTGAGAAACCCGTTCTCACAGACTTACTTTTAGTCATTATTTGGGTAGCACACATATTTTGATTGGCAGAATTTAAATGAGCCATTTTAATGTAGATTATTCCAGGTTTATGCCAAGATTACAGTGAGAATAATCTAGATTAAAAAGATTTATCTACGCCCACATACTGTATACTAAATAGTGAGTAAATTTCCATTTTTGGGTGAATTATCCCTTTTGGATGGTTTAAGTTCCCTATTCTTATGACATCATAGAAATCAAATAATTGGTCAATGCTATTTTTGAGCAAAGAAAGCAAGTACTCTTCTGTAAGTAGAAGATGGAGAGTTAATCCAACATTTAAGACACCATTATACCTGTATTTTGCATCATCCTTTTATAATTGGATTGGCAGAATTGCTTCCTAATACTAGGTGTAAACTGGACCAATGATACACATGTGTTTGTGTGTGTTTTCAGGGAATTGGGAGATATTGAGAATGCCATGGAGAGCTTCCAGAAGGCTCTGTTACTGGATCAGAACCACATCCAGTCCCTGCAGCTCAGAGGAATGATGCTCTACCACCACGGCAGTCTGCAGGAGGCCATCGGCAACTTCAAGGTCAGTCAAGTGTGTGTATGTGTGTGGGTATTTCCATATGCCTCTATGTTTGCAGCATTAGTCCTTAAAGGAATGCCTGAGACCCCCTTTTCCTCTGGAAAATATTATAAGGCCCCCCTTCAAGTTTAATGATATTATTGCTCATATAAGTTTGCAGTGATGATGACAAAAAAAGTTTTCTAACAAATTTAAATTTTGGGTGATGTTGGAATATCAAGCCAATTCCGTGCATGTTCAATGATTCAATTCAATTCAGCTTTATTTGTATAGCGCTTTTACAATGTAGATTGTGTCAAGGCAGCTTCACATAAATGGTCAAAGTAACTGGAACAGTGTAGTTCAGTTTTTAGGGTTTAAGTTCAGTTCAGTTCAGTTTAGCTCAGTTCAGTGTGATTTAAAATCATTACTGAGAGTTCAAACACTGGAGAGCAAATTCATCGATGCGTAGCTCTACCAATCCTAAATGAGAAAAGGTCTGGAGAGTGTTTTCTTCAATGCCAAAAATATTAGTAATTTATTAGATACAAATGAATAATTCGATGACAGAGCTCTGGATTACGTTACCCCAATGCAATACAAGAATTACATTGAAGAGGTTCGCAACTAACTTACATTTCCTGACTCCAGCATATATACACAACTGATAATAACAGGTGGAGTTTTGGTTTAACGTCACTGATCAGTCATTCTGCAGTCCCTTGGCTCTTTGTAACCCCTAGACATACTTCCTCTTTCTGCAACCCTTCTTTGCAGACCAGAACTGAACAATTACATGCATCTTTGATATATTTCACAACTTCTACAAAGATCATGCTCCTTGTGACATGTCCACACAGCAGTCTGGAACAAATCTAAATTTATTCTTATTCTGCTTTTTCCGCTAGTTAGCTGTTCTTCTAAAACGTATGCAGCACAGTAAAAAAGGAAGTGTGTCTGGTCAAGATGTGTTCTAATACAATAGAAAAGATTGATTAATCTGTTGTTAGTCTAAACATATTTCTAATAAAAAATAAAGACAGAAAAGTAATACAAATAAATTCCTTTTTTCCTACAGTGAAGTAAACCTTTAAGGTGTTTTCTTCGTTATTTGATGACACTTTTGAGATGATGTCATCTCTAGTCGTGAGTCTTGCTCTTGTTGTTTCAGTCTGTTTTTTTTTTTTTCCTCCCATTTCAGAGATGTTTGCAGCTGGAGCCATATAATGAAGTGTGTCAGTACATGAAGGGTCTCAGTCATGTGGCTATGGGTCAGTTCTACGAGGGCATTAAAGCCCAGACTAAAGTCATGCTCAACGACCCTCTCTTAGGACAGAAAGCCAGCTCTGAATATCTCAAAGTCAAATATCTCAGAGGTGAGAGAGGAGGTTTGCTTTTATTTTGTCAATAACAAGCATTGAACAATGATTAAATGTGAACCTGGACTGCAAAACCATGCTTAAGTTGTGCGGGTATATTTCTACAATAATATTACATTGATTGGGTCAAAACGGTGGAATTTGATTTAATGTCAAAAATCACTAGAAAGTTCTGTTCAGTAAAGATGATGTTCAATGATGATATGTTGTAGACTTCCTAAAATAAATATATCAAAACTCAGTTTATGATCAGTAATATCAATTTTTATATTTTCTTAATATTTAGATTTATTCTGGACCCTCAGATTTCAGATTTTGATGTATAAATAAGTATATTACATCAATGGAATCTTGTTTAGGTGATTATAAATCTCAATTAAAAAAAAAAAAAATGTACAATTTTGAATGGTTTTGTGGTCCAGGGTCACAAATGACTGATCTTTTACTGTCGGTGTTACCCAGACAGATCACATTCTACAAAATAAACGTTTGCTACCATAATGTTTTCTCAGAAAAAGAGTTTATAGTCAACAAATGTAAACAAACTAAGCTGAAACATTCTGGGAATTGCTGCTATATTAAAATATTTTCAGTTTTCATGTTTACTAAATGATACAGTAAATTGTGAAATGCAGTTCAGATTTTTGATCCATTTCATAGTTTCTAAACAAATTATTGGCCAGAGTTGGATAAGTTACTTGAAAGTAAATAAAAGTAATTAATTACTAAGTACATCATTAAAATTGTATGTAAATCGCTTTTCTTATTACTTTGTCTTGTACTTGGTTAAAAAAAAAAAATTATGAAGAACAATTTAAAAATAATTTAATTGCTTAATAAATTACTGTAATTAAGTGACTTACAATATAATGGCCAAAAAAAGAAAAGTAAGCCCGATATCTTTTTTATTTTTATTATTATTATTTTTTTTTTTGCAAATAATTGGCCATCGCTGGTCATGGCACACAAATGTAAGTGAACCATTAAATGATTGGGGTTTGAATTTTGAAAAGTTTTTCAATTTATTTTTTATAACTGAAAATTCATCCACACAATATAGTTTAAAAGATAGGCCACATTTCTTGCATTATAAAAAAAAAAAATAAAATAAAAATTGACAAAAACTAATCAAGATAAATATTAAAATTCAATTACTTTTATAGTAATATATGAATTGTTTGGGTGTTAAATATTAAATTATTCTAATACTTTTTTTTGTAGCATTTCTTTTTAGCATCGAAACCAATTGTGCTTCATAAGAACAGCATTATGTACAACCAAATTTTATGTAATACAGAAAATCTTTATGCTGTGACTCAAATGTTTTAAACAAAATGTAAACTCTGTACATATTTATCTATACATTTCACACTATAGTTCTATAATAGAGTGTGTGTGTGTGTGTGTGTGTGTGTGTGTGTGTGTGTGTGTGTGTGTGTGTGTGTGCGTGTGTGCGTGCGTTCGTGTGCGTGCGTGCATATATATATACAGTTATACAGTATATATATACATATATACAGTTGAAGTCAGAATGATTCGCCCTCTTGTGAATTTTCTTTTTCAAATATTTCTCAACGTATGTTTAAGAGAGATGGGAATGTTCACAGTATTTCCTAAAATATATTTTTAAGTCTTATTTGTTTTATTTCGGCTTAAATGAAATCAGTTTTTAATTTAAGGTCAATATTATTAGCCCTTTTAAGTTTATATATATATATATATATATATATATATATATATATATATATATATATATATATATATATATATATATATATATATATATATATATGTATATATATATTTTTTTTGATAGTCTACAGAACAAACTATCATTATACAATAACTTGCCTAATTACCCTAACCTGCCTAGTTAACCTAATTAACGTTAACCCTTTAAATGTCACTTTAAGCTGTATAGAAGTGAATATCTAATCAAATATTGTTTACTGTCATCATGGCAAAGAGAAAATATTACTTAGAAATGAGTTATTAAAACTATTATGTTAAAAAAATTTCCGTTAAATAGAAATTGTGGAAAAAATACACAAGTGGGCTAATAATTCTGACTTCAATAATATATATTACTAAAACTCAATATGATGCATTTTTAACTCTCTAATAAATGATATTATTCATTTTCTGAAACGCCAGTGTTTTTCTCCATCATCTGATAGAATACTCCCGGTATTTACACTCTCATCTGGATGTCCCCGTTGCGGAGTATAATGTCGATCAGGATTTGCCAGGAAATTTTAAGAACCACTGGGCCAAAAATCTCCCCTTCCTCATAGAAGACTACGAAGAACAGCCTGGACTTCAACCGCATATTAAGTGAGTGTAAAAGACGAGTCTCTTCAGTCTTTTTAGTGTTTGAACATTGTCTGGATCACATATGAATGAATGAGGAGTTACCAGCATCATTTGTATGTGTGTAGAGATGTTCTCCCTCAGAACTTTGACAGTTACTCCGCTGAGGTTCAGAAGCTCATCTGTACAGCAGATCATCTCGGTGCACTGATGCAGTACGACACGTCAGGCTTCTTACCAAACCTCAGAATACACAGAGGTTAGAGTGCTTCTAAAACACTCGATAATCATGTTTTGTTTTTGCTTTCTCTGCTGTTTTTGTGCATATATATTATAATAATTTATAATAACAGTTTGTTTTACTTTTTCCTCCTAAAAATGTCAAGATGAATTCTGGAATGAAGGACTCTCATCCTGAAAGGAGTGTAGTCGAGCGTTGTTTTTTGAGTGTTGTGTCTTTTGTGTTTTGTGTAGCGATGGGTTTGGCCACTATAGAGGTGATGCAGGCCATGCAGAGGACCTGGAGCAACTCGAAGGTCCGCGTCAACGGAAAGACCAGACAGCTGCAGTGGAGAGACATGTTCGACATCGCTGTCAAATGGAGGAGGTCAGAACAATGATGAATCTGTGTGTGTGTGTGTGTGTGTGTGTGTGCATTTGTGTATGTGATGTGTGTTTGTGTGCGTCTTGTATGTATGTATGTATGTATGTATGTATGTGTGTGTGTGTGTGTGTTTGTTTGTTTGTTTGTTTGTTTGTTTGCATGCGTGTGTTTGTATGTGTGCTTATTTGTGTGTGTGTGTTGTGCATTTTTTTGTATGTGTTTCTGTTTTTGTGTGTGTGCTTTTTTATGTGTGCATGTTGTGTGTATTTGTGTGTGTGCATTTTTATGTGTGTGTGTGTGTGTGTGTGTGTGTGCGCGTTTGCTTGATTGCGTGCATGTGTTTTTGTTTGTGTGTGGTTGTGTATTTGCGTTTTTGAGTGTGTATATTAATGCTTGGCATTTTTGTGTGTGTGTGTGTGGATGTGTGTCTGTGTGTGTGTGTTTTGTGTTTGATTTTATGTGTGTGTATGTATGTGTGTGGGTTTGTGTGTGTTTGGTGTGTGTGTGTGTGTTAGTGTTTTTGAGTGTGTTTGTTTGTGTGTGTGCATTTCTTTGCGTGTGTGTGTTTATTTGTGTATGTGTGTGTGTGTGTTTGTGTGTTTGTTTGTGTGTGTGTGTTTTGTGTTTGTTTTTATGTGTTTGTGTGTGTGTTTGTGTTTTTGAGTGTTTTTGTTTGTGTATTTCTGTGTTTCTGTGTTTGTGTGTGTGTGTGTGTGTGTGTGTGTGTGAGTTTTTATGTGTTTGTGTGTGTGTGTGTGTGTGTGTGTGTGTGTGTGTGTGTGTGTGTTTGTGTTTGTGTGTGTGCATTTCTGTGCGTGTTTGTGTGTGTGTTTTTATATGTGTGTCTTTGTGTGTGTGTGTGTTTGTGTGTGTGTGTGTGTGTGTGTTTTGTGTTTGTGTGTTTGTGTGTGTGTTTGTGTTTTTGAGTGTTTTTGTTTGTGTATTTCTGTGTTTCTGTGTTTTTGTGTGTGTGTGTGTGAGTTTTTATGTGTTTGTGTGTGTGTGTGTGTGTGTTTGTTTGTGTTTTTGTGTGTGCATTTCTGTGCGTGTTTGTGTGTGTGTTTATATATGTGTGTCTTTGTGTGTGTGTGTTTGTGTGTGCATTTCTGTGCGTGTTTGTGTGTGTGTTTTTATATGTGTGTGTTTGTGTGTGTGTGTGTTTGTGTGTGCATTTCTGTGTGTGCGTTTGTGTGTATGTGTGTTTTGTGTCTGTTTTGTGTGCACATGTGTTTTGTTTGTTTTTGTGTGTGTGTCAGTGATTTTGAGTGTGTTTGTTTGCCTGTGTGTGCATTTGTGTGTGTGTCAGTGATTTTGAGTGTGTTTGTTTGCCCGTGTGTGCGTTTGTGTGTGTGTCAGTGATTTTTGAGTGTGTTTGTTTGCCTGTGTGTGTTTGTTTGCCTGTGTGTGTTTATTTGTGTTTGTGTGTCTGTTTGTGTGTTAGAGTGTGTGCGTGTTTATGTACTTGAGTTTCTGTGTGCGTTCATTCGTGTGTGTGTGTGTTTATTCGCATGTGCGCATGTTTGTGTGTTAATGCATGTGTGTTTGTTGTCATTGTGTTCTGTGTGTGCGCGCATGTGCTGTGTGTTGTATTTGCGTTTATTTGAGTGTGTATTTGGGTTTTGTGTTTGTATGCATATACGTTGTGTGTGTGGTCCCAGTATTCATCACACTCTGGGGACCAAATGTTCTGACAAGTACGTGACAATAACAGTGAATTCTGGCCTTGAAATAATGAGGAAAATGGCTGCAGAATGTTTTATCTGAGGGTTGTGTTTAGACATAAGTTTGGGGGAAGATGATGCACTGAATACACCGTCTGTGCAAGATAAAAATCATTACATCTACAGGGGAAATCCCCTTAACATGAAAAGCAAATGCGTGTTTGTGTGTGTGTGTGTGTGTGTGCAGGATTGCAGATCCAGACCAGCCTGTGCTGTGGTTAGATCAGATGCCTGCCAGGAGTCTTAGCAGAGGATTTAACAACCACATCAACCTCATCAGGTGCCGTTTCTCCCCTGTGTGTCATCTGATCTGTAAAGCTGCCAGTCTTAATCACTTAATCACTGTGTGTGGCTTTTAAGAGCCGTTCACGCCAAGGATAATCGCTATTTTGACAATCATTTTAATAATCCTTCTAATTGCCTGAGAGTAGAGAAGTCCACACCACAGCTATGACACTGATGACAAAGAGAAACAATAAGGCTCAATATATAATAAGCAGCAAACATAAATATCAGTGCATGCAGAGTCGAGCATTCAACAGCCCTGTAGAATAAAATCATCTAATGCAGGGGTTCCCAAACTTTTCAGCCCGCGACCCACAAAATGACAATGCCAGTGACTCGCGACCCTCAATATTCAATTCAATTCAGCTTTATTTGTATAGCGCTTTTACAATGTAGATTGTGTCAAAGCAGCTTCACATAAATGGTCATAGTAACTGGAACAGTGTGGTTCAGGTTTTAGTGTTTAAGTTCAGTTCAGTTCAGTTTAGCTCAGTTCAGTGTGATTTAATCATTACTGAGAGTTCAAACACTGGAGAGCAAATTCATCGATGCGTAGCTCTACCAGTCCTGAACCATGCGAGGCAGTGGCGACACCGGAGAGGGAAAAAAAACTTCACCTGATGGGAGTGAAGAAAAAAAATCTTGAGGGAACCAGACTCAGTTGGGCGCGACCATTTTAATTTCTCCGCTGGCCAAAAGTCTTGTGCAGAGCTTCATTCGCCGTGGTTTAGGCTGGAAGATGGCCTCAGCGAAGACTCGTCTGTCCCTGGAGCGTCGCTGGAATCAGATTCATGTTCTCCACTCCCCACGACCATCAGCGCAGCAGCAGCTCAGGATACGGCCTGGTCCCGGATATGGAATCCTTGGGATCATCACGTCGCCGGTCTTGGATCCAATCAGTGACTCCGCATAATCTGAGGACGTCGGGATGAGTATCCCCAGGGGAAAATAGAGAATAAAGAGAATAATTAGCGTAGCTGCTGTTCATAGTGTATATAAGCAAGATGTAGGAGCCAGTGTGGAACCCGCTAGGTGATGCATTGAGTGTATGCTTTACTAAACAGATAGGTCTTTAATCTAGTTTTGAACTGGGAGAGTGTGTCTGAGCCTCGGACGTTATCAGGAAGGCTATTCCAGAGTGTAGGAGCCATGAAAGAGAAGGCTCAACCTCTACTTGATTTTGCTATTCTAGGTACTACCAGAAGCCCTGAATTTTGAGATCTTAAAGAGCGAGTTGGTTTGTAGCGAGACAGAAGGTTGGTTAGATAAACAGGAGCTAGATTATTTAGAGCTTTATAGGTAGGAAGTAATATTTTAAATTCAATACGAAACTTAACAGGCAGCCAGTGTAGGGAGGATAAAATTGGGGTGATATGATCATATTTTCTAGACCTGGTCAGAACTCTGGCTGCTGCATTTTGTACTAATTGAAGTTTGTTAATAGAGGATGCTGGGCAGCCAGCAAATAGAGCATTACAGTAATCCAGTCTCTCAGGTGGTTATAAATATAGAAACCTTGCATGCAATGGCGCACACACACCAATAGACCCAAGTCTATTCTTCGGTTAATTTTTTTTAATGCATGTCAGTGCTGTAAATGGGCCAGAAAGTTTAACCTGGTGTTATAAAACCAATCTGCTGCATCTGACACTGTTGCTGTGTCTTAAATATAATGTAATCACCCCAGGGCTCACAATCCAATATAACTATAAGCTACTATCAGGCACGTGCACACATAGGGCTCAACCTGTGCAGTGCACATGCCCTTTTTAGTCTTGGATAGAAAGTGCCCTTCCAAAACGATCAAAAGTGCCCCCGCGACCCCCCCCCCCCCCCCCCACCACCCTTCAGTACGTGACAACACCGCTGATCAGAACGCGCGCGAAAAAACCCCACCACCCCCCCACGCTCTCAAAAAAATTGACCCTGCACATGCCCTTTGGACAGTCTCTGCACGGGCCTGGCTACTATAGTAACTATATAGTATATAGTAACTACAAATGACAATTTTTTTTTTATCTTCGGTAGGTTATGGATAAAATATGGTGATTCTTATGGTTTAATAAAAATAGATTTTTAGAAGTCACCAGACGACCCCCCTTCATTGTCCCACGACTCCTCGGGAACCTCCTCCTTGTGAACCACTGATCTAATGTACAGCTGTACCAATATATGCTCACCGGCCACTTTATTAGGTACACCTGTCCAACTTTGTTATTTTACAATTATAGTTATTTTTATTCATGTATACATTGTTCTGTCATTCATTTTCATTGTGAAATGATCACTCGTGTTTAAATCAAAAACATTTTTATTTATTTTAAAGTCCAAAGAGAGAAATGGACTATTTTTTTTTTATTATTATTAATATTTTGTGCTGTATTTGGTTACGGAGCAGCCAAAAACAATATTTTCTATAAGCAGTTTTCTTGTGGTTTTCTAATCTAGTAGTGTTTTAAATTTAATAAATGCATATTAATGGTGATAACTGTGAAACCATGATATTCTTCTGACTATAATCGTACAACTAAAACCTATAATTGTTAGGCAGTTTAAAACACAACTTATGAATGTGTCTGAATAATGAAGAAGCCTACTTAAGCAATACACTGATCTTGTGCCTTGAAATACAACATTTGGATATGCCTGTAAGCCACATTGTACAATGCACTGATGTTATGTAGTTTCAAAACACAACATATTAACGCTTTAATGTAGAAGAAGTCAACATGGGTGTCTTTATGTGCACAAAACAGCATATGGGCTCTTAGGGTGCTTTCACACCTGTGAATCGATTCAGTTGTTCCGAAACAGAGATTACAATTGTTACATTGTTGCTCTTTGCTCTTGGAGCGGTTCGCTTTCACACTGCAAAGTTTCTAATCAGACCAAAAGAGCTAAAACATGTCACGTGTGAGTAAACTCTCCTCACATTGGTCAGAGTGTCAGGGTTTATTTTGCAGCGTCCCACTAAGCTGTCAGGAGAGGTGGTGGTTTGGTGGTGATTGACAGGGTGCGCACGCGTGACGTGTCTGAGGAGAGATGCGGTGGGGAGGGGTGAGAAGGGTGCGCGACGATGCCTATTTGAGGACCGGGAGGGAGACGCGCAATTACCGGGAGATCATCACTCGTTTGCGGGCATCCGGAGACTCGCGAAACTTCCCGCCATACTCATAATTCTCTCTTCATATAGCCGTAAGCCTATTACATATCCATAAAACACTGTGATATAACCGCGCTCGGATCGGATCGCTTTCTCACTGCAATCGAACCGCTCCAGGGTTTGTTTCAATTGAGCCGAGACCACCTCACTCAATCGATCTCGGAGCGATTACTTTGGCGCAGAACAGAGCGCGATTGCCCTGTTCACATATGCCAAACGAACCGCGCTAACTGGGAAAACGAGACACGTTCCGAAACAAAAGTGTAGGTGTGAAAGCACCCTTATATGCATTTGTGTCATCATATTGCAAGTCACATCTCTCCGGCCCCTCGTTTGGGATGCTAATCCTACACACAGGACATAAACCTAACAAATGTCTTGAAATACAACATCTGAACAGTGTCTTTAAGTGTGGTAGTTATAAATATTTGGGGTATTAAATTATTCGAAAATAACTGAAGCACAAGATATAGCCACCAGTCCACTTCACCGCATCGCCACCTCAGGTTACAGCTCTAGTACGGTTCGTTTGGAAATATTCTTTAAATTATGCATAATTGTGAGATTGTGTTGATCAGAGTTGACCAATGACAGCTGCAATGGGAAACAGGCCTAAAACTCTTGCTGTGATTGGATGTTAATGTTTTTTCTGTTGTTCCACAGGGGGCAGATTATTAATATCAGATATCTGGAGTATTTCAGTAGCATCCTCAGCTTCGTAAAGGACAGAATACTGGTTTATCACGGGTGAGTCTTGTTGTTGTTTTACATTTTAAGAAGATATTTAAGTATACATTTATATATTATATATTGAATATTTAAAATAAGCATTAACCGTATACTAAAGCTGCACACAATTTTGTGCACTCATATACAGTTGAAGTCAGAATTATTAGCTCTCCTGTTTATTTTTTTCCCCAATTTTATTATATTATTTTATTTTAATTAACGGAGAGAAGATTTTTTCAACACATTTCTAAACATAATAGTTTTAATAACTTATTCATCCGTTCATTTTCGGCTTAGTGCCTTTATTAATCTGGGGTGGGGTCGCCACAGCGGGATGAACCGCCAACTTATCCAGCACGTTTTTACGCAGTGGATGCCCTCCCAGCCACTTGGAAACATCCACACACACACATACACTATGGACAATTTAGATTATCCAGTTCACCTGTACTGCATGTCTTTTGGGCTGTGGGTGTAACCGGAGCACCTGGAGGAAACTTATGCGTACTCGGGCATAACTTGAAAACTCCACACAGAAATGCCAACTGACCCAGCCGATTTTATTATTTTATCTTTGCCATGATGACAGTAAATAATATTTTGCTAGATATTTTTTAAGACACTTCTATACAGCCTAAAGTGACATTTAAAGGCTTAACTAGATTAATTAGGTTAACTAGGCAGGTTAGGGTGATTAGGCAAGTTATTTTATAATGATGGTTTGTTTTGTAGACTGTCGAAAGAAAATAGCTTAAAGAGGCTAATAATTTGGTCGTTAAAATGTTTATAAAAAAATTAACAACAGCTTTTATTCTAGCCGAAATAAAACAAATAAGACTTTCTCCAGAAGAAAAAAACATTATCAGACATACTGTGAAAATTTCCTTCCTCTGTTAAACATCATTTGGGAAATATTAAAAAAAAGAAGAAAAAAAATCAAAGAGGGGCTAATAATTCTGACTTGAACTTTATCTATTTATTAATTTGCACATTTAATAAAATCACCTAATAATCTAAGAATTCCACAAAATATGACATTGAATATCTTTTTTTAATGTTTATAATAATAATAATAATAAATGTTTTTTAGCAACGCTCACTCCGCATTTTATCAAATAGGACAACACTAATTTTAGTTTCTTAAGCTGTGTTCACACCAGACACGTCTTGAGCTACGTAATTGCGCTATTTGCGCATGAATAGGTGAACATTTTGAGGTTATTCATTCGCGCGTGAAAATCATTTAACAATAGACACAGATTCTCATCATGGGCAGGGCTTCTGTCTGCCTGGTGACTCTAGCTTCGTTGCTAAATGGCTAACATGGATTTTATTGACAGAGTAGCAGTGTTTATGTGATTTAGAAAGGCTGAAAAACAGTGTAGATTGGTTCGGCACCATGTCTGAGTCCACTAGATCAGTTGTCCCCAACCTTTTTATCACCGCGGACCGGTCAACGATTGTCAATTTTACAAAGGACCGTTGTGCGGTGGAGGGTGGGTGGGTCTTCACGTGAACACAGCTGCTGCGCTCGTGCATCCAGGTTGATCTTGAACAACTCGGTGCGCATGCACTAGTTGCACTGATTATGTTTCAATCAAGGTTTATATGCATCAAATACATCACATCTGTGCCGAACATCTAAACTGACGAACATATTAACCATAATACAACCGTATAGCCGAATTAAATGTATGCACTGGCATGTTACAGCCCTAATGCGTATGATTATGTGAAACTCCATATAGATACATATTGCAATGATTTTGGGTACTTACTTAGCGAAGCACGCACACATAACGTTATATGCACAATCCCTAAATGCTCTGCTGATTTGGACGGGATAATTCCCGTTTTATAACATTAAACTATCAACAACCACCAATGAGCTATATTCTAGTGATCATTCTTCCCGCTCCGTGGTGGATTTTGGCATAGTCCATTTCACGTGAGATGGCGGGGGTGAGTGGAAGAAACCAAGTCGCGGGGGGAATATTTTCTACAGAAACAATTTATGATTTCTTATGTGGCCCAGTACCAATTCTTCCACGGACCGGTACCGAGTTTATATATTAAATGTATTATATATCCAGTACCGGTCCGCGGCCTGGTGGTTGGGGACCACTGCATTAGATTATGATTTCAGAGGTGCACCCACTGCATTAACTATACCTGGATGATGGAAGTTGTCAGCTGTGCTTCTGACTGAGCCAAACCCAAGTTGATAAACTGTTGTCCGGTGTCGGCAGTAGGATTTCCCCTAGGGACACTAACTGCAGGTGCTATGTCATAATCGCACCCTACAAGAGCAAGCTATTGATTGGTTAATTCAGTGCGAATGTCCGCTAAAGTTCAGATTTTCCAACTCGCGCGATTTGCGCGTTAAGCAGGTCAAGCACGCAAAATGCTCAATACGTGCCGCTTCATTCGTGCAACCCGTGCTACAGGATGTCTATTCATGTCTTTGCGTTGACTTTACATGCAAATCCCTTACGCTTGACGCTTCGTCTGCGTCTGGTGTGAACGCAGCATTAGAGTTTGAACTGTCTAAATAATTGTGATCTTACCATTCACTTCTTATGATTACCTTGTTTAAATGAATTTTATGTGTAATTAGACACTTTAACCCAGCGGTCACCAAACTTGTTCCTGGAGGGCCGGTGTCCTGCAGATTTTAGCTCCAACCCTAATCAAACACACCTGATCAAGCTAATTAAGGTCTTACTAGGTATACTTGAAACACCCAGGCAGGAGTGTTGAGGCAAGTTGGAGCTAAACCCTGCAGGGACACCCGACCTACTGGAATGAGAACGGTGACCCCTGCTTCAACTAGTAAACAAGTAAACATTTTTATTTTTGTTCATTCTGACACTTTTTATTCATAAACACAGACATAATTAATTAATTTACTTGCACATTTAGCTTGTTCAACCATTTACCCAATCTCCCATAGAACTTTTATCCCCGATATTATTCAGGAATTTATTCGCTTTATTGATTTTCTTAATTGTGTCTTCTGTCCACCAGGGCGTATAACCCGCGGGGGCTGCAGGAAGTAAAACAGGCTCTGGAAAATGTAAATAAAGTGGAGGATTTGCTTCCAATTATGAAGGTAACATGAGCATTAAAGAGAGAGTTTTACAGCTACTTGAAAAAAATCTTTTAATCACTATTATCTTTTAACCATTCGTTTAACTGTTATCTTAACCATTAACTTGTGTGGTAAATGTTGCAGATAGTAGTAAAAAAAACTTGACTTCATGGTTTTGGTGTTGTGATTTGGGAACTTTTCTGTTAAGAATAAAAACACACTAAATCAGATAGTTAAGTGGTCCAGTAAGCTGACTGGGGTATCACTGGCCAGTGTGGTGGCTGTGTACACCAGGCAGCTGAAGAGAATTACAAACCAAATCGTAGGTGACACCGCTCATCCCCTACACTTCTTCCTTCCGGTCGCAGGATTTTAGTATCAAACTAACCGATTGAAAAATATTTCATATCAGCAGCCATTAAATATTTAAAGAAGACATTGACTAAAGAAGAGGTATTTCTGTGACTTATTTATTTATTTATTTATTTATTATTATTTTTTTTTTTTTACTTAGTTTTTATTGATTATTTGGGAACATATAACCAGTGGGAACAAAACAAGCAAATAAAAAATAAGACATATATACATAAATATACATAAACATACATATGTATACAGACCTATATAGGCAAATACATCCATTCCACACATGTATTTCCATATACATACATGCATAAAAACATTAAATTAACCTCATCAAAATAGATAAATAAATAAGTATAAATTAAAAAATAGAATAAAAGGTTGCCAAACATATTTTCACAATTATACATAACCTTTAGAATTATGTAAATGTTCAATTATACATAATTATATTGCCGTTGAGGAGAAAGTCAGCCATTTACTCCATTTCATTTCAAAGGTCTCTAATTGTAATCAAAGTGCATGTGTCATTTTTTTCCATTTCCTCAACTTCTGCTATAATAATGAACCATTCGTCTTTAGTTGCTGGCTCTTCTTTGTACAATTTCTAGGTTATAGCTTTTTTACTTGTTGCCAAGAATATCTTAAATAGATCTCTATCTTCCTTTTTAAGATTAATAGGAGTATCACCCAGATAAAGTACTTCAAATTAACTAAGAATATGAAGATAAAAAAATTTGATTAATGGCGGAGTGCACCATTTCTCAAAAACTTATCAATTCTTGAGCACTGCCAGAATATGTGCGCATGATGTGCCTCCTTTACCCCGCAGTTCCTCCAACAAGGATTAGTAGTTCCCGATTGTAATGATTTATTTATTTTTATTTCCCAACCCTTTTTATTGTGTTTATGTCGATTTGTTGAAGTCACTATTAGGGTTGTGTACGGAAACTCTGTGCCATGCCTTTGTAACCGGTATGCACTGAATCAGCATATGAATTCTGCGTGGATTTCATGCACAAAATGTAAATAAAACTTTAAAAATGTTTCAAATAATACCATATTTGGATCATGCAGTATCTTACAAGATATCCTATTTATTAATAAGGTTTTAATTGCATTTGTTCATCCGTCAGGCTACAGTGATTAGGTAGGGTTTAATGTGTTCAGCCTTTCAGTACAGGCCTACAGCAAAGTAGAAAGAGTTTGGCCTGATAAAATAATCCCCCAAACAGCTGTCAAAATTGACCAAAAACAATACATTTTATTCTGTCACTAAATGAATTTAACATTTTTTTATTTAAATCATTACAGAATAACCAAAAAATGCAAAGAATACAATCACAGATTTTTTAAAATCACTTTTAACAATTGCAAAAAGAGACTGAACGGGCAGAAGCACAGCTTCATCTGGCAGAGGAACAACAGACTCTGACCAAACTGCAGCAAACCAAGGCCAGACTTGAGATCCGCCTCTTAAAGGCTACGTTCAGACGAGCTGGTCTCTCCTCATCAGATGAGGAAGTCTGAAATTATTGAGTTTTTGAAATTAAGTCTTTTTTTTTTATTCAATACATCTATATTTGAAACTTGTTATAAATATCCTCAGTATACAGTGTTTGTGTTGTAGATCTCAGATGAGCCGACTGCTGGAAGAGGATGGGTTGGGGTTTTTCTTGTTTTTAGTTTTTTTTTAGTTTTTTTTTTTAATTGTGTGTGTTTTTATTTCAAATAAAAATAAAGTTTTATTGACCCCACACTGGCTATTCCACATGCTGCTCTTTACATATCTATAGTTCTACATTGTGATTTCCTATCCTGTTTGAACACTGGCTATCCAGATTTAGTGACCCTGAAAAGTTCCCATCCGAATCAGATCGATTCAATTCGATGTTGCTTTGAAAAACTGCCTCAAAAAGTAAGCTGGATTACTAAATTCAGATCAATTTTATCTGGATTAAACCTTTTGAAAAACCGGGCCCAGGCGATACTTCCGGGTTTCTTCCCACCACAACCTCGCTTTCACTTTTAAAATGGTGGCTACATGAAATCAGTCTATAGGACCCCTTTAAATACAAGGGGAGTAAATAGCTAGTGTAGCATTTTTAAAAAATTTAGTTGATCTTTTCCTCTTTTTTTTCTGTCAGTCTCTCCTTTTATACAGTTTGTATATATTTCAGATTAATTGTTAATAAAATATAGTTGTCTTTTTTGGGAACTTCAAACTGTTCATCTGAAAATCAACATCCTCGACTCGAGCTTTATGAATGTGTGTGTGTTCTTGAATGAAGCCAATTTTATGAGTACTATGAACAGTTAATAAACACTCATCGTTGCCTGTTTACAATTTTGCTTGGCATTTTACACCTATAGTTGTGTTTTTGCATTGATGTATTTATTTAGAAACACATATGCGAGTTCTCGTTAACCACATGAAGACAGATGGAGTGCTTCTCTTAAACGTTTCTGTGTTTGTTTTGATATCTGAAGCAGTTCAACAGTAAAACCAGAGACGGCTTTACGGTCAATTCCAAAGTGCCCAGTCTGAAGGATCCTGGGAAAGAGTATGACGGATTTACAATCACCATCACTGGAGACCGGTGAGAACTTTCATATGTGTCATATCTTCAATGTTTATGTTCCTTAGTGTATTTTTAATTGAGACTTTATAGACCAGGGGTGCTCAAACGTTTTCCTGAGAAGGGCCAAAAATCAGTCATAGAGAGCTGTGGGCTGAAAATAAATGTATTAAACTATTTTACATTAAAGTTGCCATGCGTAATTTCATAATTTATTTCAAAATATTTAAAAGTATATAGAAAACATCACTTTCAATCATATAAACTAATGCAGTATAACTCATTTTAATTCTAACTTGTTGCATTAAAAACATAAACAATCCCATTTATGACACAGTGGAGTTCATTGCTGAATACACAAGCAGAACATGCCTTTGCCTTGATTCACTTTCTGCATCATCCTCTATCCATCGGGTGACAGTATGTACATTTGTAATGAACATCCCCTACATTCTTCCTCTCTTATCAGTTGGGATGGTGGGTCAAATCAAAGGTTACCATGGGCCAACTTTGCCCTGCAGGCCCTAGTTTGGGCATCTCTGTTATAGACAACGTGTTTTTCTTATACTCTACTGTATGTTCTTTATTTGGCTATACTTTATAGAGAACACATTTTGACTTGGTTTTACACTAAACACGATAACATTTGTTTTAAATTCGATTCTGCAGTGCGTTACAGGTCTAAAGAAAAATATGAATGATAAATAATCTAAAATAAAACAAATACATTCATAGAAATGGTATAATACTTATGTAATTTCACTCACCTGGGAAATGGAGACCAGGTGAATGTTTTGTAAGCACAATTAAGTGCACACAGCACGCCATATCATCTGATAATTGGAGGAAATAATCCCAAAAAGGCAACTGACTGTGTAAAGCCACATAAAACAATACAGAAATATGATGTATGCGCCGAGTTCAGCGGCTAATCAGCCGGAATCAGCTGAGGTGAAGTAACGGCGACCAGCGAGACCTAGCTGTCACTCAAGTGGCCACGCCCTTAATTATGCAAACTTATTAAAACCTAATATAAAAGAAACAGATGAGTTATAAAAAAATCACCCCCTCACAGTTGTCATGAAGGGTAAAATTAGCTTTTCATTCATTCATTCATTCATTCATTCATTCATTCATTCATTCATTTTCTGCCACTTTTCCGGGGCCGGGTCGCGGGGGCAGCAGTCTTAGGAGAGAACCCCAGACTTCCTTCTCCCCAGACACTTCCTCGAGATCTTTCGGGGGGATCCCGAGGCGTTCCCAGGCCAGCCAAGAGACATAGTCCCTCCAGCGTGTCCTGGGTCTTCCCCGAGGCCTCCTCCTGGTGGGACATGCCTAGAACACCTCCCTAGATAGGCGTTCAGGAGGCATCCAAAACAGATGCCCGAGCCACCTCAGCTGACTTCTCTCGATGTGGAGGAGCAGCGGCTCTACTCCGAGCTCCTCCCGGGTGTCAGAGCTCCTCACCTTATCCATAAGCGTGCACCCTGCCATCCTTCGAAGAAAACTCATTTCGGCCTCTTGTATCCAAGATCTTGTTCTTTCGGTCATGACCCAGAGCTAATGACCATAGGTGAGAGTAGGAACGTAGATTGACTGTTAAATTGAGAGCTTTGCCTTTGAGCTCAGCTCCTTCTTCACCACAACGGATCGGTACATCGATCGCATTACTGCTGCCGCTACACCAATCCGCCTGTCAATCTCATGTTCCATCCTTCCCTCACTCGTGAACAAAACCCCGAGTTACTTAAAATCCTCCACCTGGGGTAAGGACTTTCCTCCAACCTGGAAAATTAGCTTTATGAACCAAAATGGTTCTTTGTACCAGGCTACCAGTACCTTTTTTTCTGCTGTAAAACTGGCCATTTTAACATTGGATCTCAATAGAAATGTGTTCTATTATAGAGCCAGGACTAGCGGAATTTCAATGAATTGCAGTTTCAGTTACTTCCGTATTGGCTTCCCAAGTGAGAGCGGGAGGTTGCCCATTGGTTCTTAAACAGCGCTTATTGACGATTGTGTTCACATGCTCAACAGAAATGACTGTGATTGGCTGTGAAGGTCATCATTCCACCAAACTTACCACTATTTACCAAGTGTAATCACAGATACAGAGACACTGGAGCATTTTAAAACCACATCCATCAGCTGATTTATCTTTAACAGGGGTCTCAAACTGCTAAGGAGTCGGGAGCGATATTGTCAGACCACCCGCTCTCGTTCAAAATACACCAGTTCCCGACCGCTCCCGCAGGAAAATTTATTCCCAATTGTCAGTAGTCAGGTTGCAGACCTCTAGTTTCCATTTAAATCAATGTAATTTCTGTTAAAGCCATAATAACCATAATCCATTATAAACTATAGACATTAGATTAATACTAGCCTGTTAGACTAGGGTAGAAACAAGTCAGGTAGCTAATGTTAAAACATGCTAACAACATGTTAGAGACTAGTTAAATCATGTTATCAATGTATTAAATACCTGCTAGCAACATGCTAACAACTGTAATTTATTAACGTTTAAACTACATAGACTTTCACAAATGCTCAAGTAAAATCACGTAACCACTATTAAAGCATGCTAGCAACCTGCTTTTGTTTTTAAATCTAAATAAGATAGCTTCAGTAGTAGAGTAGCTTGTTGTTGCTTAGCATTTTGAGCTTTATTTTGTATCTAATGCTAATGTTTGTGTGTGCCTTTGTGTGTGTTAGAGTGGGGAATATGCTGTTTTCAGTAGAAACGCAGACCACAGATGAGAGGACGCAGCAGTATCAGTCTGAAATCGAAGCGCTTTATAAGGACCTCACGGCGAAAGGCAAAGCTCTGATGCTCTCCACTGAACTGGGGGTAAGGTCATCTCTGTCTGTCCGTCTCTCGCTGATTTCTGTAACATGTCTAGCGTGACTAGCATATGCTCTTTAGTCACGTCTCCTAAAGCAAATCGATTCAGGGTCACGTAAACACAGTCCCGCGGCGAGGCTCACGGCTCTGGTATCTACACCTGTCTGACCTGTTATACAGAGAATTATGGGAGTTCTGTGACCTGCGTATCTTATCTCTCACACACACACACACACACACACACACACACACACACACACACACACACACACACATAAACACAAACATGAACATGAACGGCTATCTCTAGGAGGATTTCCCATAGATGTTTATATTGTACAGACTAAAAAATGTCCCCACAAGGTCAAAATGCACTGGTATTGCTATATTGAGGGACATTTGGTCCCCAGAATGTGATCACACACACATACAGTCAGGTCCAAGTATCAAAAGGAAGGAAGTGGAATGTTATGCAATGGCCAAGTCAGTCCCATGAGCTGAATCCGCTTGAGACAAAACTAAAGGGAAAATGCTCCTAGAACAAGCAGGAACTGAAGAGGCCTAGTAGAGGCCTGGCAGAGCACCTCCAGGGATGAAGCGCAGCATCCGGGGATGTCTATGTGTCCTTGACTTCCGTATAAGACTGCAAAAGATTTGCAACCAAGTATTAAAACGTGAAAGTTTGATTTCTGATTATTATTCTATCCAATTAGTTGACGCGGTGGCGCAGTAGGTAGTGCTGTCAGTTGGCGTTTTCATGTGGAGTTTGCATGTTATCCCCGCGTACATGTGGGCTTTCTTCCGGGTGTTTCCCCCACAGTCCAAAGACATGCAGTACAGGTGAATTGGGTCGACTAAAATTGTCTGTAGTGTGTGAGTGTGTATGAGTGTGTATGGATGTTTCCCAGAGATGGGTTGCAGCTGGAAGGGCATCCGCTGTGTAAAACATATGCTGGATAAGTTGGCAGTTCATTCCGCTGTGGCGACCCCTGATTAATAAAGGAACTAAGTCGAAAAGAAAATAAATGAATGAATTGCCAATTACTTTTGGATCCTTAACAAGTGAGAGGCACATATGCAAACTGTCATAATTCCTACAGCGTTCACCTGATTTGGATGTAAATACCCTCAAATTAAAGCTGACAGTCTGCAGTTAAAGCACATCTTGATCGTTTCACTTCAAATCCATTGTGTTGGTGTACAGAGCCACAAATGGTAGAATTGTGTCCATGTCCCAATATTTATGGACCTGACTCTGGTTTCCACGGGGTCTTAAAAAGTTTAAATTTTAAAAATTTTAATTTTTAAGCCTTAAAAATCTTAAATTTGCTGTTCTAGGTCTTAAATATTTTTGCACAGGTCTTATTTTTACGATGTCCATGTGACGCTACATCTAATGTTCATTTAATTTCTGTTGTTGCTTGGTTTTTTATAGTGTTGTAGTTCTTTACTTCACTAGTCCTAATGTAATTTGCAAATGAACCCAACATGCATTAGCCAATTAGCTTTCTTGTTATTGAACTCGGTGCACACAGTGAATGTGACGTAGCTCTTGGAAATCTGAAAAGGCTAATAAGGCAGTCATCATCATGAGCCGGAAAGTCACTGTGATCCCTTAAAAAATGCATTCCCTTCGGATTCGACCATTGACATTGTACTCTAATAAGGCCAACACTGCCATTGTCATGGACTAAGGGTTGTATACATTTGCAAATGCTTTTATTATTCATTCATTCATTTTCTTGTCGGCTTAGTCCCTTTATTAATCTGGGGTCGCCACAGCGGAATGAACCGCCAACTTATCCAGCAAGTTTTTAGGCAGCGGATGCCCTTCCAGCCGCAACCCATCTCTGGGAAACATCCACACACACATTCACACACACACTCATACACTACGGACAATTTAGCCTACCCAATTGACCTGTACCGCATGTCTTTGGACTGTGGGGGAAACCGGAGCACCCGGAGGAAACCCACGCAAAGGCAGGGAGAACATGCAAACTCCACACAGAAACGTCAACTGAGCCGAGGTTCGAACCAGCGACCTTTTTGCTGTGAGGCGACAGCACTACCTACTGCGCCACTGCCTCGCCAAATGCTTTTAATATGTTCTAAATCACATAATTGGTCAAACAATTATTATGTCAATTAACCCATTTTATCAATTATAAATTAATAGCAATGTTTTTCACATGTGTTGGTGCAATACTTTGTAGTGTGCAATAAATTGCCTCCAGGAGTCGCCAATGGAAATAAAACAAACACACACAAGAAATTCAAGTACGCCAGACATGAAGGTGGCGCAGACCAACGCACACTCACGTTAATTTTATCATTAGTAAATCCAAGCGTGAGTGTGACACCTGGTGTACGCAAAGTTTTTGATGCGTATACAGCGTTGATAAATGAGGCCCCTGATGATCACAAGTTATCTATGGATTGCTGGTGGATCTCCATCTTATCCTTCTGGACTTGACTGCAGAATTTGATCTTTTTGATCATAACATTCTTCTACACATCTACGGTATACTGTTCAGGACCTGGTATACCTCAACAAAATGAAACGACAAACTTAAAATGATGTATTTTCGAACAAATCTGGTCAAAGCAAAGTTTGAGCGAGTTTGATTACTATACAAAGGTGTATGTGACAAATAAAGGCCTGATTTGATTAGATTTTTATTTAAATATATATGCGCATGATGTGCCTCTTTTACCCTACATTTCCTCCGACAAAAATTAATATTTTTTGTATTTTTTGATCTTCTTTCATATTCTGTTAGTAATCTCTTGATTATCTGTTTCTTTCTAGGATGCAGATGCTGTGTGCAATTTGATTCTTTCCCTGGTGTATTACTTCTGTAACCTCATGCCACTATCCAGAGGCTCCAGGTAAGAAAACGCGTGGTCTGGTCAACCCTGTTACATCAGTTGTAAAAACACATCTATAAAACCACTAGGGATGTAACAATATTGTAAATACCGTCATACCGCAATAGTAATTTTTTTCAATATTACCGTAGGCGCATGACTCAATAAAACTATATTTCTGAGAAATGTTTGCTTAGGCGAATGACGTGAACGGGAGGTAGCGGGAACTACAATTCCCATCAGCTCAGGCGTGGCCATCATCCTTTGCAGTCTGTTGGCACTACATATCCAGAAATGCTGAAATGGAGTGTGCTGCTAGTAGCGGGGAAGAAAAAGAGCTGGAAATGATCGAACCTAAAGCGGGTTTTAAATCGGATGTGTGGAAGCGTTTCGGTTTCTTTCTAAAAAGATACGAAAAAGGAGAAAAGGTGACAGACAAAGAAAAAAACGGTATGCAGGCACTGCCAGACTGTGGTGAAATATAAGTCGGGGAATACAACTAAAAACAGGCATGGGGACTGCAGAACACAGCACACTTGTTAGATTGATGCAGACATTGACTTGTACCGCAAAGAGACCTCTATCTCACTCATGGCTTGTCCTCTCAATTGGTGGAAAGACAATGCACAACGTTACCCACTGCTGTCAACCTTGGCTAAATCATATCTCTCTGTCCCAGAAACCTCAGTCCCAAATGAGAGGGTTTTTTTTTTCTGTTGCAGGGGACATGCCCAGAGATCCCAGCTTTTACCAGATTATAGTTACATGATCATTTTCCTTAAATAACCCATCTCTATCTTTGAATGTTGAATTGTTGAATGTGATGAGTTTTCAACAATACTAAATTGAAACTTTATTTTTTTTATATGGTTTAATAGTTTTTTGTTATTAAAATTGAAAAATTGAAGTTCCTGTTTTGAAACTTACAGATAGACAGCTAATTTGTATGTCATTGATATGTTCAGTGCTAAGGTAAATAAACACTTTTGGCACTTTTTTCAAGTCTTTTCATTAGTTTTGTTTTTCCTGTAAATTATTCAATAAATACCGTACCGTGCCATTCATACCGAGGTATTATCTCATCATGAAAGTCTGATACCGTTACATCCCTAAAAACCACTAATATAAAAAGCATGCGACTTACTCCAAGAGATGTCACTCCCTCTGGTGAGAAACTCTGGAACACATTGAGGCATGTCATTATTCCTCTCGCATTGATGTGTACAGCGTTTTTAGGAGACAGCAACAGTTAAACAGCAAGAGTTTTGCATCGATAATAGATTGAGCTTACTGTAAATTACACATTTGTTGTACATTATTCCAGTTTAAGAAAAACAAATGCAAAAACCTTTAAATATATATGCAATTCAAACCAGCCAGCTCTAGTTTGAGCATTAGATTTCTACAGTGACAGCACATTATTTTCAGAGCTACTTCATATTTCACAGGAGTTTGTGCTGTTTGTGTGATTAAAATTTCTGTTACTCCTTCAGTGTTGTGGCGTATTCAGTGGTCATGGGAGCTCTGATGGCCAGTGGCAAAGAGGTGCTCGGCCGAATTCCATCTGGAAAGGTAAAGACATAAATAATGTAATAAAGCTCAATATTTTACCAGCAGTTACTTAAAGTGTTTGTTGTAATGCATAACATCTTCTTGTTGGTTATCCAGCTGTTTGACTTTGAGGCCATGACAACAGCCAGTCCAGATCGCTTCAGTAAAACCGTCAAAAGCTGGATGAACTTAAAAAGGTACTTAAAAACGTAACCAATGGAACAACTTAATAATGCAACAAGCCTTTTTGGTGCCAGATCAATCTTAAAAATAATACATTTATCAAATAATTACACAATTCACATTTACTAAATTAAAATTGTAAATTCAAAACACATTTTATAAATTCAATACACAATTTGTGACTTCACAAGTAAAAATCATAAATACTTTTGCCAAAGCAATTTTGATTTGTGTATAATATGAATTGTGTTTTAAACTTACGAATGGGATTTGTAAATTTTTTTTAATCACAATTCGCAATTGTAAAAAATATAATTGCGAATTGTATTTTTGAATTCATGAATTGGATTTGTGTGTTTTTTTAATTTACGAATTGGATTTGCACATTTTTGAATCAGGTTTTGAATTTACGTGTTGGATTTGTGTATTTTTGAATTAAGTTATTGGATTTGTGTGTTTTTTTTAAATTGTTTTAAATTTACGAATTTTATTTTTTTATTTTTGAATTTATGAATTGGATTTGTGTATTTGAATTTACGAATTGGATTTTTTATTTTTAAATTTACAGATTGGATTTGTCTTTTTTTGAATTTACAGATTGGATTGGTCTTTTTTTGAAGTTACGAATGCATTTGTGCATTTTTGAATTTACAAATTGGATTTGTGTTTTTTTAATCGTGTTTTGAATTTATAAATTGGATTTTTGTTTTTTGAATTTACGGATTGGATTTGTGTGTTTTTGAATCTTGTGTTGAATTAACGAATTGGATTTTTTAATTTACGAATTGGATATGTGTATTTTTAATTTACGAATTGGATTTGTGTATTTTTTAATTTATTAATTTGGGTTTGTGTATTTTTTAATTTACGAATTGGATTTGTATTTTTTTATTTATGAATTGGATTTGTGTGTTTTTGAAAATACGAATTGGATTTGTGTTTTTTTTTTAATCGTATTTTGAATTCACAAATTGGATTTGTGTGTTTTTGAATTGTGTTTTGAACTTACGAATTGGATTTTGTACATGTAAATTGCGTTGCGCATATGAATTATATTTTTGAAATTTATTATTTTTGAGGCTGATCTGGCTCCATAACCTTCCAATGCATCAGAGTTGTGATTTCGAAGACCTGTTTAAAAAAATGCAAGAAACTGTTAATATTTCCTTTTTTAAAAAGTTTTTTTTTTTCTTTCCAGCTTGCCAAGTTGGTACCAGAACCTTCCATCGGTTTCAGAGACGTTCCAGTTAACAAGGACCATGATTGAAGTCCTAAACACAGACTCATCTTCGCACTGTCCTAAAAAATCTTAAACTTGAAAAACTATTTAGTTATTAAAAAATACAACAAAAAAAAGTAAATAAAATAATAAGGGCCATCTCTACTCAGGGCATCTTTGCTCACAGTTCTCACTTTTATGTGGCTTTTACATATCGAATATCAGTACATTTTATCTTTGTTTTTAGCTTTCATTCCAATGAACATGGAAAGAGAGCTGTTTTGTTAATTTTAAATTAAATGTACATTTGTATTGGAGTCGATGATTTCATTGAAAAACAAGCAGTTGCGAGCATAATCTGAGTTTTAAAAGCAGCAGGAAATGTAGCAGAATATGATTGGAAAGCTTTTATTATTTGTTATAATATTATTTATCAGTTGCTTACACTGACTTATTTTTATTTTTTGGAGGTGGTTTTAGAAACATATCGGTGACTTGTGGCAGAGGTGTCCTTTGAAGAGAATATCAAGCAATATTTTTCAGCTACGAGTTTCTTTCTGAATACTTGAACACAGTGGGGAACGATGTTTTGCGAATGTTTTTGTTGTTTGAAAGACAGAAGTTGGTATTTTTACCAGGTTCACTGTCCACACTGGCTTCTTCATCAATCTTATTGTTGTCTTTATTTAATGGCTCAACTGAAATACATGCGGATATCAGATTGTGGAGATGTTCATGTGATCTTAAACACTGGGAACAGCAGCTCAATCGACAGTTGACTAAAAATCTTAAATTACCTTAATCTAATAAATCCTTATTTTAGCATCTTCTTAATGGACCATTTTAAGTAGGCTTTCTGTTTTCTTAATCCTGTCATGGTTGGTGCTGTATGGCTTTATTTTCCTGTGAAAATTTAAGAACAGTGGCTTGTTTTGTTTTTGTTTTGTTTTTTCATGAGGAAATGGAGGTGGGTTGTTTAACGCACAAAAGAAAAACTTGAAGATAGAAAATCTCTGACTTTGATGAAAAAGCCACAGTCAATAAAATCAGTTCAATGAAACCAGTGTGTTGTCTTTTGTGCTTGTTTTTGGTGACCAAATCAAGTTGTCCTGCATGAAGGCGACTGTAAATACGCGCTACTTAAGTCATCCACTAGGTGTACCGATAGCTGTTTTTAGCAGGGGCGCCCCCAAGGGGTGGCCAGGGGTGGCCACGGCCACCCCTCGGTAAACTCTGGCCACCCCTGTGGCCACCCCAATATAATTTTGCTGTTGACATTATTGATTTAAATGTACTTATAAATTCCCAATGTTTAAATAAATGAAATGCAGCTACTAAATTATTGTTGGTGTTACTGACGTAGCTGATTCACTGTCTCTCCCCTTTAGTGCTGGTTCAATGCTGAATGCTGGTGAAAGCAAACTGACGCATGCGCGCAGAAAACCGTTCCCGCGCCTCGCGCACTCCTGTGTGAATCCTATGGCAAGCCGAAGGTATCGGAAATACACTATTAATCAATCGCGTTTACAATTAAAACGCCGCATTAAACGGCGCTAATACCATTTCAAACGCCCGCTAAAAACGCCGTTCTGGTTGCAAACGCCGCAAATAACGCGCGTAAACCTGTAAAAAACGCCGTTTTTAACGCCGTTTTAGTGTTAGTAAAAAGCGCGGCTTATGACGCGTTCCGCTTGCCACAAAACGCCGTTTAAAACGCCGTTTTAACCCCACTGAAACGCGCGTTATAAACGGCGCTTTCCTGAAGTATAATGAGCCACTCCCGCTGATTTCCACAGCCAGTAAGCTTGAGCTGCTCTCACCCAATCAACGATGAACAGAACCAGACAAGACTAATTCACCACTGATCGTGGCACTCTGAACTGATAGCAAATGCTTATTTACAAAGTACCTTTTAACATAGATAGATTCCACGTCTTTATGCTTGTTAATGTTCATTTTAGATAGATGGCATCAGCAGAAATGTATTTTTGGAAGTGCCTTGGCAAAAGTGACCGGGCATGTTGTTGTAACCCTTATTTCTGGCTGTTTACAGACCATTCTCTCCAACGTGGGCATCGCAAATAAACGCTGGATACCAGGGTGATAATTCGTTTCTTTTATTTAATCTGGAGCATCGACATAACATTCACAAACAACATTACAACAGCATTGCATCTGCCGAATTCCTCCACTTCCTTTTTCCCTCTCTCTCCTGCTTTCCAGTGCGCCTCCCTTAAAGGAGCCGGAGCACAACAATAACTTTCTCAACTAACACATATTAAACATTGTAAAAAACATATTGAACGTAAATAGTTTAAGTAGATTCAATAACATTTTTTACAGTTAAGTATTAATTAGCAAAATATAAATTAAAATAATGAATAAAATATAAAGTTACATTGACGTTACATTGACATAGCAGGTCTATGCAAACGCAAACTGACTCAATACTATTAGGGCTGGATGGGCAACATCAGTTGGAGGGCTAATGCAGATTTTAGCTCCAGCCCATCAAGCTCCTGCCAGCTTTAGTGGTCTTGAATACGTTGGTTAGCTTGTTTGGGTGCGTTTGATGTGCGTTATAGCAAAACTCCACAATGCCATCCCTGACAGGCCCTGCGCCAGGGGCATTTTAATAGGACAGACCTTATGACTGATTTTGGACCCTCTTGTTCCTTTCATTTAGGCTATTTATGTACTTATTTGTTATTACTTTGCATTGCTGCCCAAGTTACTGACTTAAGGCAGTATAATGTACTTTTATAGTAATAATAATACGCACAGTTTCATTATTACATCAATGAATTAGGTAGTGCAACGATGCTGTTTATATAAATGAGATGGATCTTTCAGCGCCAAACAAGTGCTTTACATTATTTTATTCTCCTTATTTATTTTCGTTTTATTTCAAATAATAAGTGTTAAAAGTTTTAAGTAAAGACATCAAACTATGCCCACACATGCAAGCTAACCCGGTTAGACTATATTCTATACCGGTATAGTGAAATCAGCATAACACAAAAAAATACGTTTAAAAATCAAGATTTTAAATTAAATGCCATTATTTAAATTGTTTTTAAATTGTTTAAATGTTTATGTAAATGCTGCGTTCAGGCTGCATTACTTTAAAGTGTGCATTACCGAGCCTTATTCCAGCACTGCAGCAGAGAGCGTTGTCATGGAAATGGAGCAACGACACGACACGACACGACCCCTGACCGTCAACAGCACTTCTCTCATGCGGCAGTTTTCACTAATTTCAGGTAAGTTTAGTCGCTAAAATCATGCAAATGTTACATACAACTGTTTCCGACACCTTTCTTACTGACAATTGACATGTTTCAGTTGAATATGTATTTTATAGAGACGGTTGTGTCTTTGGAAAAAGTCCGTTAGCATCTTAGCAGAGGAAACGTTAGCATTAGGCTACTAGCTCTTGTTTATTCAAGTTTTGGCTTTTAATTACATCTTTATGTGTACATGAGAGGTTTGTCAATGTTTTATTGGAGGTAGTCTACTTTATTTATCCTAAAATATGCACTTTACTGTCAAGGAGAGCAAATTAAAACGTTAAAGTTAGTACACATGTGTTAACTTACTTTGATATTTCACAGTAATGTAAACTAATATTGATTTCAAAAAGTGCTCTGTTGTTTCAGGAGTGACAAAATTGCCCCTACAACAAAATAGAAGAGCCAAGATGAAGGGAGCTGATCACAGAGATGGAGGAAACACAGGCAAGACTATAATTAACTGTTAAATAGATTCATTTGCATTTTTCATAATAAATCCCTATATTATCATGCATCTGATACATGTCTTGATTGCAGTTATTTTAAGGTTTTGACATGCAAACGTAAATGAGTGGTTTTAAACAAATTTTTACTTTGCTTTTCTCAAAGCTGAATTTACAGCACCAGTGCTCCAGTCCAAAATGTAATATTGTATTTATAATTTGCTGCTGATCAAGCAATATTTCTTATTTTTATTATGTTTTGTTATTTCAGAATTCATTAATGAATAGAAAGTTTAAATTGAACAGTATTTGAATCAAAAATCTTAACTCTTTTCTGATCAGTTTTATGCATCCTTGTTTAATAAGTATGCATTTCTTAAAAAATCTCACTGACTGCAGTAGTATACATGACCGTTTAAGGTCTAGGGTCTATTCAACAATAAACAATACATCCTGGAAAAAAAAGAAAATAGCTTACACAAGTATTTGCCATCACATCTGTTTTTAACATTCATAATAATCAGAAATGTTTCTTAAACAGCAAATCAGCACCATTTGATAATCAACATATTAGTTCAGTCTTAAATGCTAAATCAACATCTTAGAATGATTTCTGAAGGATAAAGTGACATAAGATTTAAATAATGTTGCTGAAAATTCAGCTTTAAATTACAGCCATGAATTACATTTTAGGATTCACATTTAAAATATATATTTTTAGGTCCCTTACACTTAAACTCATTCTTAAGCCCAAAAATTTATATAATTTTTTTGGTACATGCATGATGCACAACTCATATTCATTTATGTCATGTCTTTTTTCTCTTTTTCTTTTGTTTTCAACAGCATCTTAAAAGGGGCCCAATGGTTCTAGAGCCAATCAGCTGCTGAACATATTTATATGTAAGTAAAGTTTTGACTGACTGCCAGACAGTAATGAGCAAATGACAGTGTGTGTCAGAGTGGCAGTTCTTTAAAACAAAGATCTGGAAACTGATGTAGATTTCAATTCAAAATGTATTTATTTTGAAATATTCATAATGCTTTGAGATATGTTCCCTTTATGCACTAGATGTCCATGTTAAAAATTCCATGCATTAACTCTCCTCAACCAGATCACTTCTGAATTTAACTGTGGTTAAATTGCACTGCAAACACAAAAGCTCTAAAATACCAATACAATACAAATAGTGCAGAGCACAACAGAATAAGTTACGAACCTGGCTGCAATCCTGTGCCACTGTTTCAATTTTGACATGTTGATTTGTCAATTTTTTTACTGACTCTTTACAGTTGTTCTGCAAATATCCTTCAATAAGTAAATATCCATCAGAAGTAGTAAATGATATTACAATAGACTGACACTTTGACGTTTTTCATTTCTTATTTTAAATGTTTGCAAACAGATCATTGCCATTCATATCTGTAAGATGATTTAGACATTCTTAGCTGCAAATAAATGTATACTATAAGCATTTATGTAGCACTATAAAGTAATGTGGACCCAAATTGCTTTACAATCTTATCAGAGGTTTCACTTTACATGTTATTTTAAAAACTCATGTAAGCTTAATTTGCACATAAACAGCATGCACCATTAAATATTTGCTAAGGACTGTGGTGTTTTGTGCAGATCTGTTAGTAATATATATTAATGTTAATATTAATAACCTGCAGGAAATTATCCTATTAGAATGATTTTTGAAGAGTCCTCTGACACTGGAGTAATAATGCTGACAAATCAGCTTTGACCTCACATTAATAAATTGCATGGTCACACTTTATTTTGCGGGTCCGTTTGTTGAGTTTAAGTTATACTGCATTTACATGCCAACTAATTCTTATTAGATTATAAGTTGTCTGTTAGGTTAGGGTTGTGGTTAGGTTGGGTTAGTGTAAGTTGACATGTAGTTGCAAAGTTTCTTCTTGTCAGTTTAATGTCTGTTGAAGGAGCAGTATCAGCAGATATTAAGCAGACAGTCTACTAATACTCAGATGGACCATCAAAATAAAATGTTACCAAATACATTTTAAAATGTATTGACATTGAAAATTATTATTTTAAACTGTAAACATATTTTAGTGTTACTTAACTGTAAATTAATTTAATCAATCAAATCAATTCAGTCTTGATGTCCAATAAAAGACAATAAAAATACAAACATTATTGTTTATAGTGACCTAGTTACTGATGATGGACAAAAATGATGACTGATGATTCTGTTATTTCAGGATAAGAAAGAAGCCTGCACAAGAGAGACAGCGGAAGGGAGCCTCCAAGACATTTTTATTAGGATCTGCTAATCATGAGGGGGCAGACAAAAGAAACTGCATTTTCCTTCAGCTTAATATCAGGGGTCGCCACAGCGGAAGAATCTGGATATTACTTTGGCATATGTTTTACACAGTAAATGGCCTCTCAGCTGCAACCCAGCACTGTGAAACACCCATACACTCTCGCATTCACAGACACTTCTACACAATGTTCAAATTCACCTACACAGTATAGCGCATGTGTTTGGACTGTGGTGGAGACCCACACCAAAACATGGAGAACATGCAAACTCCACACAGTAATGCCAACTGACCCAACTGGGACTTGAACCACCAACCTTTTTGCTGTGAGGTGACAGTCTGAGCCACTGTGCTGCCCCAGTGTAGTTCTTAATAACTTCCAGATATTTTACAGTTTGATTTTTTAATAATAATGTTTACATTTATTGTAATATGTTAATATTTATTCACAATGTAATTATTTTTTATGTTATTTATATTAATGTTAAATGTAATATTAATGTTATAATATATTATAATAAATAATTATAATAATGTTAAATTATAAATAATAAAAAAATTTATAATGTTATAATGTTTTTTATAGTTTATTTTTATATATAATGATAAGTCTCAAAGTTTGTCTTTTTATTATAGACAAACTTATTGTTGTATGGGTAACACTTTTCAATAAGGTTGTATGTATTAGTTAATGTTAATGTATTTACTAACGTAACCAATGCATTTATTACAGTATTTATTCATCTTTGCTAATGTTGGTAAATGGTAAAAAAGTTGTTCATTGTTTTTTCATTTTAATTCACAATTTATAAGCTAAAGTTAACAAGCATGACTTTGGATTTTATTAATGCATTAGTAAATGCTGTACATTAATTATGCTGTACAAGTATTGGTGATACTTAGTTCATATTTAACCCTTTAACATTAACTAATGAAACTACTGTAAAGCGTAATTTTATGTAGTTTATATGCATTTTATATTTATTTTGTTATATTTGTTAACGTATGTGTTTTTGAAACAATTCACCATAATCTAAGTGTTTAACGTATGCTCGTTATGTAGTATTATGAATAAATTTTATAATGATTAGGTATTTTGTACTTGATTTAATTATTGGACAAATTAATATTAAATGCAATTGTACAGGCTAAAACAATATTTAAAAATGACCTGTGGACCGACCGTGGGCCGCCAGCTAACACTTATTTAAAACCAGCGATCCGATGGCGGACCACCGTCGGAAAAGCGGCGGCAGCCGCTGGTGGGCCGCTGGAATAACGATGAGGAAATTGCCGGTGGACCGCGGGCGGCGCCAGCCGGTGGACCGCCGACTTTGCCGCCGGCGGGCCGCCAGTGGCCCGCTGGTCTTATGTTAGCTGGGAAGTCATCACGCTTCACGTAGCCTTACCCAACCAATATAAATGTCATTTAAAAAAATAAAAAAATGGTAGCTATTTGTGTTACTTAGTTACATTTAAGGCATTAGCCAGAAAAATACCTAAAAAAAGATACATACATTTAGTTATTACCGTGAGAATTGGTTAAATTTTGTCATAGATAACACGCAGGTAACTCACCTGAGTATATAACTTTTTTTTCATAGTTTTAAAGGTTAAAGTAAAGATTTATGTTAGGCTATAATAAGTGTGGTTTCTTTTCTTGATATTGTCCGGTTGGCATTTGTAAAAACGCCATCATAAACCATTATGTTTTATTTTTTGATTTTATTTATTTGCTAAGCCTATTATAATAGCTTGTTTTCAGGTTACATTGTCTTTATTTAGGGCCATAAGCTATCAAAACAATATCGATATGATAACTGTATTTTAGCTGTTAAAATAGGCCTAAAATATATTTTCGTATGTTTCATTTAAACGCAAAAGGCATTTTTAAGTGCCCTAACTTGACTGTTGCTTCATAATGGGATGTTTCTTTCACAACTGTTAATGCGCTTTAGCTATGTCAAAATGAAAGCAAACATTTAAAAGGGTTCTGCGTTATGTCAATTTAAGTTTAATTTTAATAATGTTAATAATAATGAATATAATACATTTAAATATTAATTATAGTGTAGCTTACTGTGATAATGTGCAGTGTCCCACTAAACATTTAATTAGGCTACTCCAATATGAAAAAAAAACCTGATGTACAAATGACTGGCAGTTGCGTCTCTGCTAATATTAATTTAACAGCACGTTTTTTTTTGCATTTTTTTCCTTTTAGAGCTCAAGAGAGTTGTATTCAAAGAATTAGTTTACCAAATCATGTAATGAATTAGGCTGCTAGTCTTTATGTTAACTAGTACAGTTTTCTCCCGTGTGAGTTGAGTGCGCCTCTGCTGCTGCGTGTGTGCACCTGACCTGACGCGGGTACCAGATCTCTCCAAATTCTTTCTGAAGAGGCAAGGTCTTACTTTATAGTATAGTCTAGGTTATTTAGTAAAAAATGTGTCTGTGACATGGGTCTGTATATGTGCAGTGGGCCTGCAGTACGCACTGTACCCAACATGAGGGAGCAAATTAATGCTGGTTTTTATTTATTTATTTATTTATTTATTTATTTATTTATTTATTTATTTATTTATTTTTATTTATTTATTCATTTATTTATTTATTACATAATTTAAACTGATAACTGATTAAACGGTGTGTGATATATTCAAAGCAAGAAAGAATGACAACAAATAAAGGTGTGCGTTTGTGTGTTTTAAAGCGTTTTTCCGCAAAAATTACCATTCAGATTACTATTGCTTAATACAAGGTTCAAAATGAGTAAATGCTCTTTAAAACAGAAAAACTTAATTTAGACATTTGAGTCTAAATCTAATGAGACAAATATGATCCCCTGCACGGAGTGGAGACAGTCTCATTATTAGCACATGAGCCATGGAAATTGTCTCGTTTCATCAGACAGATTAGATCCAGCTGCTGCGCAGTAATCTCGCATGGAATTTTATTTTACAGACTGGCTTAAATAAGCAGACATCTCCATTCTCACAAGGAGTTTGAGTTATTTCACCTTTCAACTGAGTATGGTAATGTGGGCATGTTCAGTGCTGTTGCGAATACGAACTTGTAAACGCCTGTCCTGCGCATAAATTATTTGATTAAATTAATTAAATTGTAATTGACCGGTACAACATGGAAAACAGTTTAATACAGGCTTCTCTGATACTGAATATTTCACTTTAATGTTATAACATTAATATAATATTAATGTTATTTAGGCTAGAATACATTTTTTTATTAATTTTTATTTATTTTATTTATTTTGACAACCGAATTAGTGATTCGGCATTGTTGAAGCATATAGCGGATTTGAAGCATCTCAAATGTTATTCGTTCTTATATTTTCTCTAGAAAATAACTGAACATCAAAATTATTGAAACAAATAGAAAAACTATACGAAATTTTTTTTTTAATTTTTTTTTTTTCTAAGAAAAATATATATTTTTGTTTGAGCCTGTCCACTCAGCTGTGCGGGAGGATGATTTTCAGTCAGTGGAAAGTGAGGATTTAATTAGCCTAATGCTTCACCAAATGTATTGTCTCACAATCTTTTGACATATATTTGCAATTTTAAAGATTATGTTTTGAGCGTCTGATTTTTCCTTGGTGCTGATGTGTTTTATTACATTTAGATTTCAATGAAATATTAAAATTAAAAAGGAAACGAATTATGTCATAACGAAAAAATATTGTCTTTGACAGTAAGCATCTGTGTCTTGACATTATTGGGAAAGGAGCGGGCGGTGCTGGATTTAGCGTACAAAAATAGTGTTATTCCATGCGTTCAAAATAATTACAAACATCAATGTCATCTAAAGTCTTAAAATAATTAAATGTTGTAATAATATATTAAATAATGCCTAACATCTGCGTTTAGGCTGTTTAAACTGTTTCTGTCTTTTAAAACAGCAAGTTCTGCGAAAAAATCGTGCTCTCCCGTTTGCGAAGTGAAAGTGAGGTGCAGCGTATGAGTTAGCAGCTACTGAACCACCTGCTAACTCATACACATAGACTGTATTAACAAAAATATCACAATTTAAGGTAATAACATCATAAAATATGTTGATATATATTCCTAATTGTTATATGCAATAGAATTCTGGTCAGTAAAAAAGAGTGTCAGTATATATTGACACTCTCTTTATATCACATTTCTAACATAATAGTTTTAATAACTATTTTAATACTAGATATTTTTAATATATCAGTTTAAAGTGCACTTTAAAAACTTAACTATAGGTTAATTATAGGGTAAAGTTATGGTAGGATTAATTAAGTCATTTTATAGTGATTTGTTACAATAAAAAAAAACTCAAGGAGGCTATTATTGACCCTAAAATGTTTTTTAAACATGATTTCGTTGTATTGTCGTTTATTTAAAATATTTTAGCAGCCGGTTATTTTAAAGAGAAATAAAAAAATTACAGTCATTGTAGCAGACTAAGACAACAATCTGATTATGCAGTAAGAAGCCCCGCCTTTACTCTTGAGGGTGAGCTCACGCAGTTTGCACTAAACACCTGTGTCTTTTAAAAAAGGTTTGCTTGCTGTTTATGCTCTTCAGGATCGTTGCATTTTTGCTGTTTTTTTGTGTTCCATTTTGATGCTCTTTGATGTAGGACAAAAAGGCAAATTTCTAAAACAAGTGGTTATTGTAGCTCGTTAGATCGTGAAGACATAATAATAATAATAATAATAGTAATAATAATAATAATAATAATAATAATAATAACTTTAATTTAGATGAATGCACATTCAATTAAATTAATTAATTATTTTCACTATTTTATTTTATTTAAATGTAAACAAGAAGACAGATGTATGCGTTTCATATACATTGTTATATTTTACAATAAATGACCAGGCTAAATACTTATGATTCTTAACTTTTGTGTTTTGTGTGATTTTTAAAAAAAAAAGTATTGTTATAAATTAAATATTTAACGTGTTAATCTGTATTTAATTTTACCAAATGATTAAATAATCAAGCAGTTTTTACAATTTTTAAATAAAACATTTAGAATTGTTTTGTAATCTTTAATTAATGCATTGGATACAAAACTGCTATTTAAATTTAAACGTTTGACTGGAGCGTCGTTAATCTTAATTTTTAATTATTAAATAAAATTTAGCCACAGGTAATTTTGCAAATAAAATAATAAATAGGCGTCACGGTGGCGCAGCACAATTCGGACAGCTAGATGGTCGCTGGTCGACAGATCAGAATTGGGTCAGTTGGCATTTCTGTGTGGAGATGCATGTTTTTTTTTTTCGTGTTGGCGTGGGTTTCCGGATGCTCCGTTTTCCCCCACAAGACATCCCACACAGAAAGAACGTTCATTCATTCATTCATATTCTTGTCGGCTTAGTCTCTTTATTAACCCGTGGTCGCCACAGCGGAATGAACCGCCAACTTATCCAGCACGTTTTTACGCAGCGGATGCCCTTCCAGCCGCAACCCTGGGAAACATCCACAAACACTCATTCTCACACATTCATACACTACGGACAATTTAGCCTACTCAATTCACATGTACCGCATGTGGACTGTGGGGGACACCGGAGCACACAGAGGAAACCCACGCGAACGCAGGGAGAACATGCAAACTGCCTATGGTTCATGATGGTGTTTTTACATTTGCAAAGCGGACAACTGCACACTTATCATAACCTAACATAAATCTTTATTTTTACCTTTAAAATTATAAAAAAGGTATATAGTCTAGAGTTGCGTGTTATCCATGCCAAAATTTAACCAATTCTCTCGGTAATAACTGTGAATTTAGGTAGCTATCTTTTTAAGGTATTTTTCTGTCTACACTAATGCTTTAAAATTTAACTAATTAACACAAATAGCTACTTTTTTTTATTTTTTTTTTAAATGACATTATTGTAACATTTAACTTTTTCTCATTTATATTGGTTGGGTACGGGTACGTGAACAATTTTTTCAGTGTACGTGAAGCGTGATGATTTTGCTGATTTCACTATTTATTTATCGGTATAGAATAGTCTAACCGTGGTAAGCTTGCATGCATAGTTTGACGTCTTTACCTAAAACTGTACACATTTATTATTTGAAATAAAACGGAAATAAATAAGGAGAATAAAATAATGTAACGTTTACCAGAGATGGGTTGCGGCTAGAAGGGCATGCGCATCCGCTGCGTAAAAACTTGCTGGATAAGTTGGCGGTTCATTCCGCTGTGGCGACCTCGGATTAATAAAGGGACTAAGCCGACAAGAAAATGGATAAATGAAAATAATGTATAAAGCCCTTGGCACTGAAAGATCTGTCGCATTTATATAAACGGTATTGTTGTACTACCTTCATTGATAAAGCCAGTAATAATGAAACTGTGCGTATTATTACTACAATAAAAGTACCTATATATTATACTGCCTTAAGCTAGTAACTTGGGCAGCAATGCAAAGTAATAACAAATAAGTGAATAAATAGCCTAAATGAAAGGAACAGGATCGTCCAAAATCAGTCATAAGGTCTGCCCTATTAAAATGCCCCTGGCGCAGGGCCTGTCAGGGATGGCATTGTGGAGTTTTGCTATAACGCACATCAAACGCACCCAAACAAGCTAACCAACGTATTCAAGACCACTAAAGCTGGCAGGAGCTTGATGGGCTGGAGCTAAAATCTGCATTAGCCCTCCAACTGATGTTGCCCATCCAGCCCTAATAGTATTGAGTCAGTTTGCGTTTGCATAGACCTGCTATGTCAATGTAACGTCAATGTAACTTTATATTTTATTCATTATTTTAATTTATATTTTGCTAATTAATACTTAACTGTAAAAATGTTATTGAATCTACTTAAACTATTTACGTTCAATATGTTTTTTTACAATGTTTAATATGTGTTAGTTGAGAAAGTTATTGTTGTGCTCCGGCTCCTTTAAGGGAGGCGCACTGGAAAGCAGGAGAGAGAGGGAAAAAGGAAGTGGAGGAATTCGGCAGATGCAATGCTGTTGTAATGTTGTTTGTGAATGTTATGTCGATGCTCCAGATTAAATAAAAGAAACGAATTATCACCCTGGTATCCAGCGTTTATTTGCGATGCCCACGTTGGAGAGAATGGTCTGTAAACAGCCAGAAATAAGGGTTACAACAACATGCCCGGTCACTTTTGCCAAGGCACTTCCAAAAATACATTTCTGCTGATGCCATCTATCTAAAATGAACATTAACAAGCATAAAGACGTGGAATCTATCTATGTTAAAAGGTACTTTGTAAATAAGCATTTGCTATCAGTTCAGAGTGCCACGATCAGTGGTGAATTAGTCTTGTCTGGTTCTGTTCATCGTTGATTGGGTGAGAGCAGCTCAAGCTTACTGGCTGTGGAAATCAGCGGGAGTGGCTCATTATACTTCAGGAAAGCGCCGTTTATAACGCGCGTTTCAGTGGGGTTAAAACGGCGTTTTAAACGGCGTTTTGTGGCAAGCGGAACGCGTCATAAGCCGCGCTTTTTACTAACACTAAAACGGCGTTAAAAACGGCGTTTTTTACAGGTTTACGCGCGTTATTTGCGGCGTTTGCAACCAGAACGGCGTTTTTAGCGGCGTTTGAAATGGTATTAGCGCCGTTTAATGCGGCGTTTTAATTGTAAACGCGATTGATTAATAGTGTATTTCCGATACCTTCGGCTTGCCATAATCCCGGTTGGTTGTTTGCATGCACGCCGACAAAATACGCGCCGCTCATGCGCCGTGAAACGGAGTAATAGCCTATTGTGCAGAGGTGAAAGTCGACTAAAGTTTATATAATATGATGATGATGGTGATGATGATGTTACTTTCACTAAGCATGCCTTTAAAGCAGAAAGGAGGGATAATGAGTCAAAGAGGTAAGACTTCATAATATGAGTTCGCCCAGGGTGTCATTTAAACTAGAACCGCCACTACCCTTCCCGATCGTCGTTGACAGCACACACACACCTTCAATAGACAGCAATGGCAATTTAATATTTACCTTAAGATACAGTATATCAATAGAAGAAGCTGCATTAATAAAATGGCTCAAAAAGCAATATGGATAAATAATATTATTAGGTATAGTGAGTGTGTATAGTAATGCCTTTTGTTCAGTTTGTTCATTTGTTTGGGTTATTAATAAACTCATTATTCTTTCATTCATTTTCTTTTTGGCTTAGTCCCTTTATTAATCCAGGGTCGCCACAGTGGAATGAACTGCCAACTTATCTAGCACATTTTTACACAGTGGATGCCCTTCCAGCTGCAACCCATCCCTGGGAATAATAAACTCATTAATCTTCATTAATTTTAGACATGGCATATACCGTATGATGTACAATAAAAGCACGTAAAAAGTTATTTATACAGTATATATATGAAAAGTGTTTTTAAACTAAACATAGATTTTTATTTGGTTTGCACATGTACTTCCTGAATTACTTCAAGGAATAAATAGCAATATTTCAAGAAGAATTAATTAAATGAATAAAAACTACATTATTACATTTACCAAAAACACAAATATAACATTAAACTGAATTCAGATTTTTTTGCCACCCCAAGATTTGGTGCGGCCTCTTCTGGCCACCCCTAAGAAAATTTTCTGGGGGCGCCACTGGTTTTTAGTAGGCCATACTACTAGTAACAATAACAAAAAAATGTTTAAACCTTGTAACTGTGTATATTCAAGTTAGTGTATTTTATTATCAATAATATTTTTCATTACTTTTTCAGCGTTATTATGCAGACCTATGATTCTAACACCGCTGTAAAACGGCACAACAATGGCATGTGTGGTCTGCTACTTTTCTCAGCGCTGGTGACGGATCAACCAATCAGCGTTTAGTTTCTGTGATTCCGCACTCGCATGATCTGCTAAATGTCAAGTGGACTGCAGTGTTTGTGTCATGGCTGAAGTAGACGAAAGCACACTCGTGGGCGCTCTAAAAGAACTCACTATATTTGGTAGAACATCGCTGGAATATGTGGAGAAAGACACTGCGAATGGTATCTTAAAACATTTTAGCTTCTTTCCTGTTAGTTACTGTAAGCATGTTTGTACGTTAGCTACTGCGCGCACCTGTGTTTACAGTCAGTGAGAGAGTAAAGTAATATTTACTAGATATTTTTCAAGACACTTCTATACAGCTTAAAGTGTCATTTGAAGGCCTAACTATGTTAATAAGGTTAACTAGGCTGGTTAGGGTAATTAGGCAAGTTATTAATGATGGTTTGTTCTGTAGACTATCGAAAAAACCTATAGCTTAAAGGGGCTAATAATTTTGACCTTAAAACGGTGTTAAATTAAAACTGCTTTTATTCACTAGACGAAGTAAAACCAATAAGATTTTCTCCAGAAGAAAAAAAAAATATTATGAGACATACTGTGACAATTTCCTTGCTCTATTAAACATCATTTAGGAAATATATATATAAAAAACAAAAGGGGGGCTAACAATTCTGACTTAAACTGTACATATATAATTCACTTTTACAATGACAAATTGTATTTGTTAATGTTGTTATTTAGGATGTACTTTACAAGAAGTTAATGGGAAAGTTCTTCCTTTACTTGGCCTGATGTCAGCAGGGGCAAAGTTCTGTAACAGGTGTGTATTATTTTAAACGGTGCCAAGTAATTCATGTTTGTTTGCTTTCGTTCGTTCGTTCACACACAAACACATACATACAAAATTTTAACTCCTTTCCATGATATGATTGTTTTCTTTCAGTCTGGGTGTGAAAAACCAGAAGGAGGCAGAAAGTTTATGGGAACGCTTCTTTCAGTAAGTATGGAAATAACATCCCCTGGAATACTTGATTTTGATTGGTTGTTTATTCACACATTAGGTGGTCAAATGTCTGAACCGATGTCTCAGACAACTGTCATGATTCAATAAGTATCAGTCAATGAATTAAATACTTTTATACGTACTTATATGTAATTAACAGAATAATATTATATAAATTCTATTCATTATATTGTATAAATTCATTCATTTCCAATTGTCTTATTGACTTGTGTGCATTGTAGTATATCTAATTTTAACTCGTTTTCAATTGAACAGAAATGCAGAGGTCCGAGAAAGTGTTGAAGGTTTACTGCAGTTGGAAGTAAGTAATGTTATTATTTTTTTTTATTGTTTAATATGACTGATACAGAGATATGAGGATGTCTTTTTTTTAATTAAGTAAGAGTCTCAAAATGCCAGCAGGCGTCTTTAGCTCTGCTCACGCTCCGCCTCTTTGCTCTTGTTTGGTATGCTCCAGTTGGTGCAATGACATGTGTAAAAAAAAATTAGTAACGGTTGGCCACGCCTACTGGTAGCTTCTTTTGGGTTCTTCAGAAACCTATGGGTGACATCACAGATGCTACGTCCATATCTTTTGCAGTCTGTGGTCTTGATTATGTTGTGCTGAATGAATATTTATCTGATTGACAGGTGGAGTGGGACCGTTTTTTGAAACGTTTGGATGTCCAGATGCAAATGAGCGACACGGTTCTTTCCCAGCATCCTGCAGCTCAGACGCTCAGCTCAGATATGCGCTTTTTACACGTCCAAACCAAAGAGTGAGACAAGCATATGATATGATTATTATTATATTGTGTTTTTGTTATTATTATGTGATTGAGAAAACGAGATGGTACATCTCAAAGGGTTTAGCCTAAACTATTTTTTTCTTTAGAAAATACACACTCACCGGCCAAAAATATACAGTAAATATTTCTTAAGGAGGCAAATAACATAATATTTTTTTTTGTATTAAAAACTGATTTTATTCTAGAGAAACTATAAGAAATAAGGCTGTGTTTTTTGTTTTGTAGGAAATACTGTGAAAATTTCCTTGGTTTGTTAAAAATCACTTTGAAGACATTATTGAGCAATTCCAGCATTATGGATGTGACGTTTGCAGTAAAATCTCAGCATAAATTGACAGAGGAAGTATATGCTGACATTATATCGAAACATCTGTTTATATTTATCAAAACTACTAGCCACAGAGTTGTGGGAGCAGGAATATATACATCTGTAAACATTTTTTTATATTTTCAATGAGGAAAATAAACATGCGTTATGGATGTGACCAAAAAAGTCTGCAAGTTTACAGTGTACAGCATACTTTGCGAAAATTCTGTTAATTAAATTGCACAACCCAAAAGAAGTGATACTAATCAAAAGGATAAAAGTCGACTCTGTATAGAGCAGCGGTGCCCAAACTCGGTCCTGGTTGGCCGGTGTCCTGGAGAGTTTAGCTCCAACCCTAATCAAACACACCTGAAGCAGCTAATCAAGCTCCTACTAGATCAGGGGTGGCCAACCCTGTTCCCGGAGAGCTGCCTTCCTGCAGATTTCAGTTGCAACCCATATCAAACACACCTGCCTGTAATTATCACGTGGTGTTTAGGTCCTAATTAATTGGTTCAGGTGTGTTTGATATGGGTAGATAAATGGAAAATAAATAAATCTAGAACCTAAAGTTCATTGATAAACTTTGATGTTGGCTTGAGAAAGCCAACGTGACTACGCTAGGACTGGGAATGGCAGTTGGCAGGAAGCACGGCAGCGATTGCTAAGTCGTTGCTAGGCAGTTGCTAAAACGTTTATGGCATTGTTAGGTGGTTGCTAAGCAGTTGCTTAATGGCAATGCTCGTGTACATGTTTGATTAAATGCTAATACTTAGTAGGCATTTCTAACATATGTTATTGCATTTAGATAATCATTCATAGCATGTAGCTAATCGTTATTAGCACTTGGCTTCCATTATCATTGTTACCATGCATAGTACACAGGAAGTCCCATTTGCTAGCATGAGTCAAACAAGCCAATGCCCAGGTCCCTACGATGTTCTGATGTAGAGATATTGCTATTTTTAAATGGTTGCTATGTATTCCTGGTCTTGGGGTGCGGCTGGAAAGGCATTCGTTGTGTAAAACAAATGCTGGATAAGTTGGCGGTTCATTCCGTTGTGGCGACCCCTGATTAATAAAGGGACTAAGGGAATGAACATTATGTAAAAATGGCTTGCCGTATTTTTTTGAAAATACAATGCTTAAGAAGTGTGAAAGTGATACATGCAAAAATGGCATATCAGTAAAAAATATGGAGTTTAAGTAAAAAATGGCTTGCCATATTTTAAGAAAAATAATGCTTAAAAATTATTTATTGAAAAACTATAAGTCTGATAAACCTTAAAGATATAGCAACAAAATCTAACGCATCTAAATACAGCTTTTGGCCCAATTTGGGGCTTGTATAATTTTTTTACATGCCCGGGTTATAAAAATTTTATATTAAACATTTTTTATTAAAAAAACGATAAGTCTTATAGGCATGAGGAGATATAGCAACAATCTTGAATGCAGAAGGCACATTTTGACCACATTTGGGCCTTGTGGCATGAACGGCCTAGGAGGAGATACGTTTGTTTTCAAGGACAGAGTAGTATAACAGTATGTTGGCTTTCTCAAGCCAACATAATGAAGTGAGGCACAACCTGTGATGAAATAATATAATTCACTGATGTTGACCAATGTTTAATCTATTATTAGAAGTAACGTAATAACATGCTGGGATTTTTGTACTTTGCCACACCCAGCGAGTGTAAGGTGTAGGCCAGATCTGGGCCAGAATAAAAGCAAACTGTGGCCCAGAATAGGGTCAGTTCTGGTTTATTTGGTTAAATTCTAGCTGAAATGTGATATTGGTATGGCTTAATTGTGGCCCAGATCTGGCAAACATGAGCGGACCGCCGTAGAGCCATCATTTCATTCAGTATGTGGTCCAGATGTAAGTGTCTGTTGTGAGCCAGATCTGGGCCAGAATAAAAGCAAACTGTGGCCCACAATAGGGTCAGTTCTGGTTCATTTGGTTAAATTCTGGCTGATATGTGATGTTGGTATGGCTTAATTGTGGCCCAGATCTGGCAAACAGGAGCGGACCGCCCAAGTGCCATAATCCTATGCGGTACGTGGGCCAGATGTAAGTGTCTGGTGTGGGCCGAATTTGAGCCACATGAAATTTGCTAGCTGGGTTATCACACTTTTTATTGTGCCCTTTTAATTTGCTCTTGATTCTGCTGTCACTATTTGTGGATTTTAAATCTTTGCTTAAAAGTTGAAAAGTTTTGCACCCAAGAAAAAATAACTAAAATAAGACATTTTAAGAAGGTCCTCTAAATCATGCAAAACTCCAAATTCATTTCAACCTCTTGTGTGTTTTTGCTTTTACACTCGTTACCTGAAATGACAAGCTAACCATAATGATTGCTGTGATTGTGTTGTCCTGTTGCAGGAATGTGTCTCTGGGTCAGTATTTAGGGAAAGGGGAGAATCTCCTGCTTGTGCTGCTCAGGCATTTCGGATGATTGCCATGACGGGACCACCTGACTGAGCTGAAGAACAGCAAGGTAAGATCAGCTGCCAGTAAAGGAGAAACACTGCAGAGCTCAGCCCTTTCTGCAGGCGGACACTTGCTTGGAAAGCAGCTTTCCAACGATTGTTGATCCAGCTGTGGACTTTGCAAGGGAAAATAGTGTGCTGCGCTTGTATAGTGCAAGCCAGCATTAGGAGAATAGTTTATTCAAAAATGAAAATTTCCCGTTTAGTCACACTTCTATGAGTTTCTTTCATCCGTTGGCCATAAAACAAGATGTTCTGAAGGAAGTTGGACAAGAACTGCCATTGGCATTAATTGATGTAACTAAAAATATTGTGGAATATAAAAATACTATGGAAGTCAATGGCTGCTGCTTTGCAGCATTCTTCAAACTATCGCTTTTTCGTGTGTGTTCAACAGAAGAAAGCACATTTTATGCAGGAATGTAACTGATATGCTTTAATGGCCCGTTTAAATACGAGATCAATGTAGCGAATTTTGACGCTAAGCTGAAAGCAAACAGCGTTGTCGCCAAGGCGACCTTTGATGTTCTCGCTGCCTTCGGTGTGAACGCACAGTTAGGCTCTCTGCCTCGCTCCATTTCCACAGCTCTCGGCCTCGTCCCACTCGCTACACTTGCATTATGCCATGAACATATTTACAAGCACCTAACATTAAACCCAATCTCAATCCATTAGTTCTGCACTAGACTTTTGGCCAGCGGAGAAATTAAAATGGTCGTGCCCAACTGAGTCTGGTTCTCTCAAGGTTTTTTTTTCTTCACTCCCATCAGGTGAAGTTTTTTTTCCCTCTCCGCTGTCGCCACTGCCTCGCATGGTTCAGGATTGGTAGAGCTACGCATCGATGAATTGGCTCTTCAGTGTTTGAACTCTCAGTAATGATTAAATCACACTGAACTGAGCTAAACTGAACTGAACTTAAACACTAAAAACTGAACTACACTGTTCCAGTTACTGAACCACACTGTTCCAGTTACTATGACCATTTATGTGAAGCTGCTTTGACACAATCTACATTGTAAAAGCGCTATACAAATAAAGCTGAATTGAATTGAATTGTCAATAAAAAACACAGGATATAGCAGGCAGATACAACTACACCTGCAGTTTATTGAAAATATGTAAATATTTCCAAGTAAGTTATTTCTGGAAGGAATTGATGCTTACATCAGCTTCGGTTGTCAAATTCTATAGGCTGCCTCTGTGTCTCAAGATCAATTGCATCTGTAAATCGGTGGACATCATTTAGCGATAGCAGGGTCATTTTCTTTGATTGAAACTTCATAATTTTCTTTGTCATAATTTACTCCATCATATGACTCTATGCACAGGCCTTGGCATGCAACACGACTAGTTTGTATCACTTTTATATGGTTGTTTATGCAATAAACACCCGTGACTTCTCTTATTTGCCTGCTGCTTATTTGTGTTGTTCAGAAGCATGTAGATTTTGGGTTAGATGCTCCAAAATAAATCTGTTAATTATTCATTCATTTTCTTGTCGGCTTAGTCCTTTTATTAATCCGGGGTCGCCAAAGCGGAATGAACCGCCAACTTATCCAGCAAGTTTTTACGCAGCGGATGCCCTTCCAGCCACAACCCATCTCTGGGAAACATGCACACACACACACACTCATACACTACGGACAATTTAGCCTACCCAATTCACCTGTACTGCATGTCTTTGGACTGTGGGGGAAACCGGAGCACCCGGAGGAAACCCACGCGAACGCAGGGAGAACATACAAACTCCACACAGAAACGTCATCTGAGCCGAGGTTCGAACCAGCGACCTTCTTGCTGTGAGGCGACAGCACTACCTACTGCGCCACTGCTTCGCCCCTATCTGTTAATTAATTAATTATTTTTCGGGATGAAATATGGGTTGCATAATACAATGCGTTGCATAATGCAACCCACCAAAAGCATTGGAGGACCTTGCTTGCCGTAAAAACGATGCTGAAAAAGATAACGAAGTGTGATGAGTCAGGAGTGAGAATGTGTTGGTATTTTAAATCATCAGTATTGTTGTTTTCTTTTCTCACACAGATGCTTCTGGAAGCTCAGTCACTGCGGGTGTTGGTGGTCTCGTATGGCTCTCTTGAAGGGGCCACTTTCTGGCTCGAGCAGACAGGCTTTGAATTTGACATGTTGTTGGATCCAGAGAGAACGGTGAGAACTTTCAAGAGTGCAAAAGTATAATGTAGTCCTAATCTAGCCCTTTCCTGGCTTAATAGTAAGCTCTCATACTTGTGTAAAGTGTTGGGTAAATTACTTCAAAAAAAGTATTTAATTACTAATTCAAGTTGAATTTAAATGACTTTTCTAATTACTTTGTCTGAAAAGTACTTTAATTACTTGACTCAGTACTGATTAAAAACTATAGAAACAGTAGAAATTAATCCCTTAATTCTTTACATTTGAGTCAAACGGAGCCTATTAGTTTTATTTAAAAGATGAACACTTAAGAAATGTTAAATATGGGATTTTTTTGTAACAAAGCATGTAATGACACCATATTTCATACATCATAACTTTCAAACTCAATTCATTCTTTCTCAATCATGAGCAATTGATGTAAATGTAAACTAGAGTTATTCTGCAAAATGTGTTAATAATGACAATGTGAAAAAAGATTTTTTGGAAATTGTTGCAAATTTTTTAAATAATAAAATAGCTGAAAAAATAATGTACATCAGTATTCTCAGCCTTTGCTCAATATTTCGTTGATGCTCCTTTGGCAGCGATTACAGCCTCAAGTCTTTTTGAATGTGACGCCACAAGCTCGGTACATCTGTCTTTGGGAATTTCTGGCCATTCCTTTTTGCAGTACCTCTCAAGCTCTATCAGGTTGGATCTAGTGACAAAGTCCCTAAGTTGGCAACACTGTAATGTATACTGTATCCATAGTTGAAGTCAAAATTATTGATTTTTTTTAATTATTATTTTTTTTATATTTCCCAAATGATGTTTAACAGAGCAAGCGATTTTTCACAGTGTTTCCTATAATAGTTTTTCTTCTGGAGAAAGTGTTATTTGTTTTATTTCAGCAATAATTTAATAAAAAAAACACTTTAAACCATATAATTATTTGAATACTAGAATACTAGTGTCTTGAAAAATATCTGGTCAAATATTATGTACTGTCAGATATATAGGGGGCTAATAATTCAGGAGGAAGGGTGAGGCAGTGGCGCAGTAGGTAGTGCTGTCGCTTCACAGCAAGAAGGTCGCTGGGTCGCTGGTTCGAACCTCGGCCTTCGCGTGGGTTTCCTCCGGGTGCTCCGGTTTCCCCTAGAGTCCAAAGACATGCGGTACAGCTGAATTGGGTAGGCTAAATTGTCCGTAGTGTATGAGTGTGTGTGAATGTGTGTGTGGATGTTTCCCAGAGATGGGTTGCGGCTGGACGGGCATCCGCTGTGTAAAAACTTACTGGATAAGTTGGCGGTTCACTCCGCGCGACCCCGGATTAATAAAGGGACTAAGCCGACAAGAAAATGAATGAATGAATAATTCAGAAGGGCTAATAATTCTAGATCTTGTCAAACACTTAACTAATTTTAGTAACAAACAAATTTGCTTAATCATTTCTATTCTCCTCCTGTTATTGAAATCAAAAGAAAGTAGTAGTAGAGCTTAGTCATGGTTTAACTAAATTAAAAGAGGAAACAAAAGCAGAAAAACATGACCACAGTTTACATCCAGTAAAGTTGTGGGAAAAACACTTCATTCATGTTTGTGATTTCTTGTATTTTTTTTCCTAACAAGGAAATGAAGTGTTACAGCTTACCCACAATTGAACTCAATTAAAGGAGAGAACGAAGCAGATCAACATGACCACAATCCATTAAAATCGAGACAACAAACGGTTTTGTTTAATCCTCCTGGGTTTTATTAGTACTTCTGTACTAATGATATGTTTGTTCAATGTCTGAACAGGTGTACAAAATGTTCGGTCTGGGTTCATCCATGAGCAAAGTCATGAAGTTTAAGCTGATGTTCCACTACTCTGAGATTATGGCCATGAACCGGACGTTACCCGAAATGCCGCCTCAGTTCATCGAGGATCTTTTTCAGGTGACGTTCGAAACATTTTATTTAAAGTATTAAGCACTGACTTGGGACTAGGGTTGTCAAGATACTTGAATTCAGTACCAATCAAAATATTCAATGCTGAAATTGTAAAAACGTCTATTTCCCGCTAACGTTTAAGCGCTGTTGAGTGCATTTTTAAACATCACTAATTTGTCAGTGTTCATATGCTCAACAGAAATGACTGTGATTGGCCATGAAGGTCATCAGTTCACCAAACTCACCACTGTTTACTGAGTGTAACCACAGATACAGGGAGCATTTTAAAGCTGCAAAGATCAGCTGGTTTGTCTATAAGCTGACATATGAGCGATCCCCTAATAAATCGACTGATCTTCACGGCTTTAAAGTGCTCCAGTGTCCCTGTATCTGTGACTGATACTTAAAGTCTTTAGTAATTTACAAACAGCTTGTTCATGATCTATTACCAATTTATTAGGTATAGTTATAAATCATTAAAGTATTTATAAAAGTCATTTTTAACTTGTTAACTAACAGCTTGTAAGTTATCTATTGGCTTTCTATAAGGCACAGTTAGAAATAATTAACAAACTATTAACTACTATTTAACAAGTCATTTATAACCCATTAACTAACAGTTTATTAATGACCTATTAACTAGTTATAACAGATAGTTATTCTAAAGTGTTACCGGATATCTTAACAGGGTTTTCCTATTATATTTTTATTTAATTCAGGCTTAAATAAAAATAAAAAAAACATTTTAAAACTGCTATACCCTATATTATTAGCCACCTTAAGATAATTTTGGGCGAGGCAGTGGCGCAGTAGGTGGTGCTGTCGCCTCACAGCAAGAAGGTCGCTGGTTCAAACCTCGGCTCAGTTGGCGTTTCTGTGTGGAGTTTGCATGTTCTCCCTGCCTTCGCGTGGGTTTCCTCCGAGTTTCCCCCACAGTCCAAAGACATGCGGTACAGGTGAATTGGGTAGGCTAAATTGTCCGTAGTGTATGAGTGTGTGTGAATGTGTGTGTGGATGCTTTCCAGAGATGGGTTGCGGCTGGAAGGGCATCCGCTGCGTAAAAACTTGCTGGATAAGTTGGGGGTTCATTCCGTTGTGGCGACCCCGGATTAATAAAGGTACTAACCCGACAAGAAAATGAATGAATGAATGAATGAAGATAATTTTTTTTGATTAGCTACAGAACAAACCACTATTGTCAAATCAGTAATTAACTTAATCTAAATAAATGAACCTAATTAACCCTTTAAATCGCACTTTAAGCTGATTACTTGTGTCCTTTAAATTAAAATATTATGCACTGGCATCATAAAGTAAGTTTAAAATAATGTTGAAAACGAAAAGCACTTGGGAAATAATTGAAAAAAGAAGAGCTAATAATTTTAAATCAGTAAATCAGGGCTGATACATCTTGATATAGACATAGAAATTCCAAACTCAGCATGAAATAAAACCGCTGATGCATTATTCTGTTGGACAATAAAAGAAATTTCACTGACTCTTTGTCAAATAAAGAAGAAAATGTTTTAATACAGTCAGTCTATTCATGGAATGTGCCAAATACATAAAAAGGAGCGCCAAATATTGCATAATACTCAGTGAGAGAACCAAAAAAAAAGGTCTAGTGCTCTTGAAAATGGATTAAACGCTCTCTCTGTCTCTGTCTCTCTCTCAGATGGGTGGCGATTTTGTGCTGGAGCAGGATGGTAAAGTGATATTTTCCTACCGGTGTAAAAGCCCTGTGGACAGACCATCCGCTACTCAGATTCTGGCCACCGTCTCTGCTCACTATGCGCATTAATAAGTTCTGGAGAAAAGAAAAAGGACTTCCCATGCTTTTCTTGCTTGCTTGCCATTAAGATAAGAAGGTCCATTTCCTGAAAACTTATATTCATTCGTGTTTTCTTTTATTTACTATGCTACATAGATGGCCAAAATAAAGTAGAGATTCCAGACGCTCAAATTGAAGTGGAATAGTACTCCAATACAAATTTTTTTACAAATAACACTTTAGAATAATGGTCCATTACTTAATATTAGTTAATGCAGTTAACTAATCATGAGTAATCTTGTAAAGCATTAATTAAACAAAGTATAGTTCTATGTTTACCAATGCATCATTAAAATCCAAAGCGTTGCTTGTTAATGTTACAGTGTCCACGGATCCTTAAAGTCTTGAATCCACATTTCAGAGGTCTTAAAAATGCAATTGAACCAAATGATTTTTACATTTCCCAAATGATGTTTAACAGAGCAAGGAAATTTTCACAGCATGTCTGATAATATTTTTTCTTCTGGAGAAAGTCTTATTTGTTTTATTTCGGCTAAAATAAAAGCAGTTCTTAATTTCTTAAACACTATTTTAAGGTCAAAATTATTAGCCCCTTTAAGCTATATTTTTTGATAGTCTACAGAACAAACCATCATTATACAATAACTTGCCTAATTACCCTAACCTGCCTAGTTAACCTAATTAACCTAGTTAAGCCTTTAAATGTCACTTTAAGCAGTATAGAAGTGTCCTGAAAAATATTATTTACTGTCATCATGGCAATGATACAATAAATCAGTTATTAGAAATTTGTTATTAAAACTATTATGTGTAGAAATCTCTTGAAGCTCCAAGAACACTTTTGTATGCAGAAAAAATAGTTAATATGACTTTTGCGTTCTTTTCTGCATCAGGTCAGGGTGCACCCTTTAACAAGAAATTAGAGCTATGAAATGAGACTGTCACTGATGTTAGGAGTTAAATGTGTGCTATACTGTAAGTTGGCTCCACAGATAAACAGCTCCCCCTGAGGTTGCATGGATGAAGATTTGACTCGAATTCTTATATTTACGAAGAGTCTTTTCTGATGGGAATTTACACCCTCAGGTCATCACAGCTTTTTATCTGTTGAGTTACAGATCTGACTGACCTTTATAATACACATTAATCAATAACAATGTTAAATACTAATGAGGGATTTAAAAGATGAAATAATCTTGTTAAGCTGCTTACTATGTACAACGAAGGGTAAATGTTTGCAAAGGGAAATAAAATATCTAACTGATTTTAAAAAATGGTTGTAATTTCTTTGATAATTTAAGTAATTGAATAAACTACTTGATGTCAGATACTGTATCCCTAGCTAACTGATTTAAGCCTTGAAATCAAATGCTTCACAGAGTTGAAACAACAAGTAATGATTCTAAAGAATGTTTTAGAAGAACAAATAATTAAACTAATTTCTAAAGTCTCACTAATTTAAAGCAAGAAGCAAGGCTAGTGTAGACCACTGTTGGAATAAAACGACTAATAAACATCAAAAATATGTAACGCTAAGTGTTTCAGAATAATATCATAGGTCCATCAATTGCAGATCTTTGTACAAATAAAGTATTGCCCGATAATAGCTATTAAGATCCCATTACTGACTTCAGTTTATTCTCTTCTCTATTAGGGGTCAACACCAGGCCATTACCATCATAATTCCTACTATATACTTTTACAGCCATCTATTGACCTTATTCTCCACAGACGAGCGGGCGCTGCCATTTGAATCTTTTTGGCACGAGACTTCCAGTCTCATTCACTTCCATTCATTTTTAGACATTAAAAACTGCTCGTTTTGCTGTTTGATGTTGCAAACTTATATTTCCTTGTTATATTATTCTACTTGGTCTGTATAGTCATGCAAACATTTGTTTGTAGAGGAAGTAGTTTGACCGTTTTTTGCCTTTTATTATTCCTTGACATTTCTCCCATAGGCAACTGAAACGGAAGACAATCACGAAAACAGGCGCACTTCTGCATTTTAGAATAAGGTCAATAGGCTAATGCACTGTTTAAGTGCACACACGTTTAGAAAATAAATGCATTATATATATACTCTGTTGTCCGATCTCTCTGAAAAGTACTGACATTCACCTGCAAAACTCGCAGTTTAGAACAATATGTTCGGGATCAAATCAAAAGTGCTGTGTTGAACTAGTAGGCTACATTTTTAGCTTGTTAACCAAGCCTTAGAGAAAAACCACAGGCATCAGATGAGCTTCACGTAAATGAAAATTACATGAAACACATGTGATACCCACATGAAACATGTGGTGTTGGAACGCTTGAGTATGGGGGAAAAAAGGACTATGATCATGTCGTCACTTCTTTCCACATGAAAATGTTCCAAAATCGTGTTTTGTGGGTGTTTCACGTGTGATTTAAGATTTAAACCTCATTTTTTTTCTATAAGGGAAATGCTAACTGAAAGTAAAAAATAAATGAACATATATAACATTTTGGCAAGGCAGTGGCGCAGTAGGTAGTGCTGTCGCCTCACAGCAAGAAGGTCGCTGGGTCGTTGGTTCGAACCTCGGCTCAGTTGGTGTTTCTGTGTGGAGTTTGCATGTTCTCCCTGCCTTCGCGTGGGTTTCCTCTGGGTGCTCTGGTTTCCCCCACAGTCCAAAGACATGTGGTACAGGTGAATTGGGTAGGCTAAATTGTCTAGTGTATGAGTGTGTGTGTGGATGTTTCCCAGAGATGGGTTGCGGCTGGAAGGGCATCCGCTGAGTAAAAACATGCTGGATAAGTTGGTGGTTCATTCCGCTGTGGCGACCCCGGATTAATAAAGGGACTAAGCCGACAAGACTAGCTGAGAATGAAGATGTTTAAACTCATAGAATTGCATTTGGCTTCAGTGGGGAGGCAGTAAATAGCTGGTCTTTATAGCTGAAAGTAAATCAAAATTTTAAGTCAGATGTGCCACGTGGGACTTTATCAGACATCAAACTCACACAGATAATACATGCGTCTTTCACAGTAAGTGTCCCACCAGTCTCCATCATCTGAGGACATGGCTACACAGTTCTCTCGTTTCCCGCCATCTGGCTGGCTTGATAGGAAGTGCTTCCTCCATTGGAAGTAAGTGACGCGTGTCGTGTCCTCGAACAGGTAGAGGCCTTCAGAGCGCTCATCGTTTATCCCAAGCCACACAGGCCAGTTTCCATGGAATACAGATTTCACATATTCAGCCAGAGCTTCCTGCTCTTTGCGGTCTCGTGGCATGGCCATGCGTCCTCCACGCTCCTGACATTTCTTGGACGCATCTGCGTAGGTCTCGTACACGCGGTATGCCAGAACGCATTTGTAACCTATTTTACGGCCTTTCTGGCAGCCTGGAAGACATAAATTGTTAAATCATTTTCACATTTAGTGTCAAGTAGAACTTACAAAGGTTTATGAGTGTTAAGTGGAGTAGTTTGATGTCCTCAAGTAGTATTTATTCCTGGACTAAAAACCTTTCCCATCCTGGAACATAGCTAATACCCGATCAGATCTGATTTTACGTCAAGTCTGGTAAATACTTCCCAAGTAAGTCCCTTTTAAAACATCAGAACCAGCATTGGCAGCATGTCTGCCATAACATAGTTTAGCTATCTGGATTAGGAAGTATTTAGGAAAATGTGTGGAAATAGAGACTTAGAGTTTAGGTGAGAGTTGAGATTTTGACAGGCAAAGGATTTGAATTCGTTTTTAAGGTAGGAAATTTGGAACCGGAGTTTGGTCTGAAAGTAATGGAAGTGTTAAAGGACAGAAACTTGACTTGGAGATTGGTGGTTAGATCTTTTACAATGGAAAGATTGGAGTTGGTGGGAAAAGGTAAGGCTAGGAACTGGTGGAAACAGCCGCTTTGTGGGCAGTTGTGGCCTAATGCCATTACCAAGGCAACAGCTAGCGCATTTGTATTACATTCCAATGAGCTTCGTTATTGGCACCACCATGACAAATGAAACTGTCTCTGCTGACTGGCCTGGAGTGGCACGGTTAAAGACAATCTTTCACCCTGGCAATGGAGAAGCATCTTGTATGTTGTAGTTTTAAGTTTGTGAGATTTGTGAGGGACTGCTGCTTTATCTCTGCTAAAGAGTTTGTTAAGCATTCGCCAGTTCTGGCCGCAATTCCTTAGAGTAAATGCGAGTTGTGAACTATTACAGTGGTCCTCCAAGAGCAGGATTGAACTTCAGTCTTTAGGTCAGGGGGGTCTTTAGCCTCAACCAGCTCCAACACACTTGCCTTAAATTGTATAGTGAGTCTAAAGGCCTTGATTAGTTGGTGTTTAATTGCTCAACCCTAAAGGACAGTGGCCCTCCAGAAACAATTTGGAACACCCCTAATTTAAGTTAAGAGTTGGGAGTTCAATTGTAGATTTAAAGTTTAGACCAGTGGTCACCAAACTTGTTCCTGGAGGGCAGGTGTCCTGCAGATTTTAGCTCCAACCCTAATCAAACACACCTGAACAAGCTAATCAAGGTCTTACTAGGTATACTTGAAACATCCAGGCAGGTGTGTTGAAGCAAGTTGGAGCTAAACCCTGCAGGACCGAGATTGTGACCCCTGGTTTAGACATAAAGGGCGAATTTTTCTGTTTTTGTCAATGGAAGCACAATATTGTCAACCGAAATCAACACACTCGAACAAGCTAATCAAGGTCTTGGAAGGTAAAATTGAAACTTCCATGCGGGTATGTTTAGGCATGTTGGAGCAAAACTCTGCAAGGCCCTCCAAGACTGAGATTGGTGACCCCTAGCCTAAATGGTCAAGGTGAGAGATGGAAATATTTCAGATTGGAGATTGTTTTTTGAATTATCATGGGATGAAGGCCTGAGGTCAGGTAAAGGAATGGAGGCCAAATTCTGAACTGGATGTTTTGTGGGTATAGGTTACAACTAGGAACTTAGGCAAGGGTTATGATTTGGTAGAAAGTTACATGACATTCTCCTATTGACCAGTGATTTTGCTTTGACTTTAGAGTTGTTTTATAATTCACTAAATGACTGTAATTGCTTTACTTTGTGATTAGCCATGTTAGCCCTTACCTATTTTATGCAAATTTTTGACTATTCGATAAAAACAAAACGCTTGATAAAATGGCAACGAATGATGGGCTAGAGGGAATGGCATTAAAAGGCAAACCAGTGGTCTGACCAGTTTCCAAAACATCTGAAATGTTTTGGTCATTCTAAAATCCCTTAGCTAAAGTAATCTGTGCTCCCAAAGCATGTCTCACGCTTCCAAAAGTCAACATGTGTTGATTGAGTGTCGGTTTTGTCTTCTGAGGCACAAGAAATTCAGACTAATAGTGGCTTCTCCTATTACAGTTTTCTTTTTGATATTTGGCCCCAGTTAATTAGAAAGTGACGATTTTGTTCTCTTTGACTCATTAGATGGAAACTGATAATTAGATCTTTAAACTTTTATCTTTAAACTGAGATATTACAGTTTTGTGCATCAGTTTAAGGGAGTGCTCACACTATGCTATCCAAACTGTGCCCAGGCCTGTTTTCCGGATCATGTGAGTGCTCTGAATTGGGCCCAGGCACAGTTCACTTGCGGCCGTGGCCCGGTTGGAAGAGGTGTGCCTGTTGCGCGGTTCACTTGGGCTCAGGCGTGTTACGCTTGTGTGTGAGTGCAAAACGCGCCTGAGCCTGAAACTGAAAGCGAGACGTGACTTCATATGGATTTATTAATCATTCTTACTGTTCAATCAACGCAAACTGTCATAGTTTATTAAAGCTGCACCTTCAGCAAACCTCCTAATTCCTGCAGCACGAGGACTTTATGGTTGTTTATGTGCATCAAAAGTGGCTGATCTGTTCGGCGAAATATTGGACTGCATGTCACTGCATCCCAAACCACTAAACCGATATAACTAAAGAAATCTCCACTGTGCTGCTGAGCGAAAGCGCTTACTGAACAGCACATCATCGATGACGTGAGGGTGCCTAGGGCGGAATGTGGAGACTGATTTATACTTCTGCGTCAAACACACGCGTATGCTACAGCGTTGACGCATAGCCCTTCGCCTTGGCCGTCGGGGTCACTGACGTGCACCTCTCAAAGAATGTAACTACACGTCGCAACGACGCGTAGCGCAAGCTCTGTGATTGGTCAGCTTGGTAGCGCTGACAAGTCTGGCCTGGACTGAAAGCCGCGTGAATTGTGCGAGCTGGGCGCGAGCCCAATGGAGCGATTGTTTACAAGTGTGGAGTCCCGTGAAGGAGCTCCGGATGGAAAGTTTTGTTTTGTGTTTACCTCATAGTTAGTTGCTGCACGTCCGCCGATTCCCTCAAAATGAGCGAGTTTGAGCCAGTTGTACATCCAGGAAGTGTTCAGGAAAAACAAAACAGCAGCGAAGAAACTTGACACAGAGGAACATTAACACCTCACTGCCAACTAGCGTTTCTGAAGTGTAATGCAGACCAACAGAGACAGCGCGCAGAAGTATAAATGCACAGCTACGGGCGTTGCTTGCGCCGTTGGTTACGCCGGTCACTTGACGCAGAAGTATAAACCAGGCTTAATGTGAGTGCTGGCCGTCGGGGGAGACGGGAGGGGCAACAAGCGTACTTTGGTCCGGTTCAAGGCAACTGTACATAGTGTGAATATGCCCTAATTAGCATCTTTGGATAGAAACATAGCTATTGGAACACTGATAAAAAGTCCTGCTTGACTAAAATGTCAAAGTTTGGTGCCTGGTGTATTTACAGATTGCCTATAATTGACTAAAATTCCCCACTTTACACCCATAAAGACAGAAGAGAACCCACTGACCCTCTAGGCGTCCAATCTCCTTGCGATTGTCCTTGCAGTAGGACGAGACTTGCTGAATGGCGTCCTCAGTATCACCCAGTCTATTGTCTAGGCGCGACACTTTTTCCAGCAGCTGTGTCACTTTAATGTCTAAAGTGTATTGTCCCACGTTAAGCCTGTGGATGGCCTGATCCATCGCTGCCAGTCTAGACACTGAACAAATGTAGACATAGACAATTATCAATCAAGTCTTTCAAAGTTAGGGCTGTGTGATATGACCAAAAACACTCATATCATGATATGGTCATAATGCTCTATGTATATATTGACCACGAAATGACCATGTCATTTTGAAGGCGGGGTGATTGACTGACAGAATTCATCAAAATAACATTCTCAAGTTGCATTATGTAATGTGCATGCCCAGACTATTAAACATTACCCTAATAGCAAGCCTTCTTGTGAGGTCACACATAAAACACCTTTATTTGTGCAAGTCGAGACATGGGGTGTTATTGCAGCTAGGATATTTGCATATTTACATTCTGTGGTATTGGTTTTGGCTTGCTTTTCTGGCACGCAAGTAAAAGAAGTAGCATGCGAACATACAGATGTAGTTGTATGTGCTCTCCATGTCCGAGACAGCAGTGGTGGGTTCAGGTTCTAAGATGTCCGGAGTGTCGCCTCGTCCTCTGACAATCCCCTCATTGAATTCTCTTGCCTGTGGAATGAAATGACCACAAGTCCACATCAAAAGCTCTGACCTACACCTTTTAAGATGAACAATACTCTATGCCAAAATCACCCTTATATTGCCCCAGCTGACAGTCTGGAAGAGTCTATGCTATGTGCCAAAAGTAAGGGTCAGCTTGCCAATTTTGGGCAGCTGCAGATTTTACAGTATATTGCGTATTATATTATTGACATACTTACAGATGTTTCCAGACATTGGCAGAGCAGTGCATTACCTTTACCTAGTGTCAACATCGGAATTAGAAAACTCAACTTTTCCTAAATGTTGAGGTAACTTCTTTATCCGAGAGACTAATATAAACTAGTGATGTCCGGTAAGAGACTTGTTGCTGCTGGAGACTAGTTATATGCTGTGAGAACCAAGTTAAGTGCTGTTGGGGACTAGTGATGTCCCCTTAGATATTAAGTATATGCTGTGGGAGACTAGGTAAGTGCTGTCGAAGACTAAATATGTCCAGTTAGAGACTAGTTATATGGCGTGAGAGACTAGTTAAGTGCTGTCGAAGACTAAATATGTCCAGTTAGAGACTAGTTATATGGCGTGAGAGACTAGTTAAGTGCTGTCGAAGACTAAATATGTCCAGTTAGAGACTAGTTATATGGTGTGAGAGACTAGTTAAGTACTGTCGAAGACTAAATATATCCAGTTAGAGACTAGTTATATGGCGTGAGAGACTAGTTAAGTGCTGTCGAAGACCAAATATGTCCAGTTAGAGACTAGTTATATGCCGTGGGAGACTAGTTAAGTACTGTCAAAGACTAGTTATGTCCACTTAGACACTACTTATATGCTGTGAGAGACGAGTTAAGGGCTGTTGGAGACTAGTGATGTCCACTTAGACACCAGTTATATGCTGTGAGAGACTAGTTGAGTGCTGTTGGGGACTAGTGATGTCCACTTAGACACCAGTTAGATGCTGTGAGAGACAAGTTAAGTGCTGTTGGAGACTAGTGATGTCCACTTAGATACTACTTATATGCCGTAAGAGACTAGTTAAGTACTGTCGAAGACTAGGGATGTCCACTTAGAGACTATTTACTTGCTGTGAGAGACTAGTTAGGGCTGTTCACTTAGATACAGCACTTGGCTGTCCACTAAGAGACTAGTTATATGCTGTGAGAGACTAGTTGAGTTCTGTCAGACACTAGTGATGTGCACTTAGAGACTAGTTATATGATGTGAGAGACAAGTTAAGTGCTATTGGAGACTAGTGATGTCCATTTAGAGACTGGTTATATGCTGTGAGAGACTAGTTAAGTGCTGTTGGAGACTAGTGATGTCCACTTAGAGACTAGTTATATGCTGTGAGAGACTAGGTAAGTTCTGTCAGACACTAGTGATGTCCAGTTAGAGACTAGTTATATGCTGTGAGAGACAAGTTAAGTGCTGTCGGAGACTAGTGATGTCCACTTAGACACCAGTTATATGCTGTGAGAGACTAGTTAAGTGCTGTCAGAGACTAGTGATGTCCAGTTAGAGACTAGTTATATGCTGTGACACACTAGTTATGTGCTGTCAGGGACCAGTGATGTCCATTTAGAGACTAGTTATTTGTTGTGAGAGACAAGTTAAGCATTGTTGGTGACTAGTTATGTCCAGTTAGAGACTAGTTAAGTGCTGTCGGAGACTAGTGAGTCCACCTAAAGAATAGGTATGGCATATACCTGTTGGAAACTAGTGATGTCCACTTAGAGACTAGTTATATGCTATGAGAGACTAGTTAAGTTCTGTCAGAGACTAGTGATGTCCACTTAAAGACTAGTTATATGCTGTGGGAGACTAGTTAAGTTCTGTCAGAGACTAGTGATGTCCACTTAAAGACTAGTTATATGATGTGAGAGACTAGTTAAGTTCTGTAGGGACTAGTGATGTCTACTTAAAGACTAGTTATATGCTGCAAAAGACTAGTTAAGTGCTGTTGGAGACTAAAGATGATCTATATTCTGATGTCATTCAAAACAAGAGTTTCTATATGTCCTACCTCTTATTTTACTTTTGCGATATAAGATTTTAGTTTTTAATCTTTCTTCATACCACAAACAAGACTGTTCCTTAAAGATCACTGCAAAACAAAGGGTTTTTGTTGAAGTGCCTTGCTTTTTTTTTTGGTAAACCACTGTTGGTATTGCCTCAACTAAAATAGTTTAAATTGTGAATCACAATAATCAAGTGTTTATAAATCGTCATTTAAATTTGATCTCCAATGTAATACAGATGCATCACACTGGTTAACCAAGTACTTAAGGTACCAGGTGCAAAATAAAGTTTTGCCACAAACAGAAATCATGGTAGAAAGAGTCAAAATCCATGACTAAACTATAATATGGGAAGTACAATGGATTTAAATGCCTCCAACAAACTTCAAACAGTCCCATTTCATAAGCATCATGGTTGTTTTCACTAGTCACCAGACCTCCAACCTGAATCCATCAATGGAAATCATTCATTATATGATCGTATTTTAAAAGACTGTCATTCTGAAACAAAGAAAGAAAGAAAAATGACAAATTTTTCATCAAGCAAATGCAAAGTCTTAACCTGAGAGAGATCAGCTGTTGTGATGATGGTGGCCGGTGGTCTAGTGGTGTTGTCTGCAGAGTCGCAGGAGGAAAGAGCGCAGAAGCCCAAAACAGCAGCCAGAATCTTTGTTAGAGTCATCTCCACTTCAAATCACTTTACTTCATAAATCCCTTTCGTCTTTCCAGCCAGCGCTCTCTCTATTAGTATCGAGATAATGACTCTGACTCAAGAGCAGCCGTCTCTCCTCCTTTCACATTGCTTTCCCTCTTCTCTTGGGTTCACCTCTGTACAGCTCTGTTTTGTTTTAGCCTCCTCCCTCCCTCTCTGCAGCTGTCGGGACACTTTTTCTCCTCCTTTCACCTTGTCTAAAACAGATTCTTTCAGCTGTTTCGTCCTTAACGCAGATTGTTTTTTTTTTCTACCCACCCACTTCCATTCTTTGAGAGTTTTACTGACACAGCTCTTTCTTCCTCTTACATAAACATTTCATTCTCTGGCCCGAGATTCAACTTTCTTACAAACACATTCATTAGAACTGTGAAGTTTGTCCCCGCTGGGAACATGTTGTTCCGTAGAAGTCAGCGGTGGCCGAGTGACAGGAAAAATGATGAACGTTTCATTACAAGCTGAGTTGTGTCTCCACACATGGAAGGAATTTCGAATTCTCGTCCTCTAAAACGGGACACTTCTTCTCCTTTTTTTCGTTCTTACTTCCTCTGGAGGAGACATTTGGAAGGGAGCTAGGATGTCAGAATGGACTTCTGCCCAAAAGAAAGAATCCACTTTATTACATAACAAAGTCTAACTAAGCAAATCTCTCCCAGATGACCGTGTCTAGACTTTTAGCAGTACAAGGAATGGACCCAGAAACAGATAAACAACTGACATATCTACCGAACAACAACGCTGTAAAAAAGCATGCATGTCTATTACTTTTTAAGGCAGTTGAAATGTTTTCGGTTTTACAGAATTAAACTTTTATTAAAGGCAAAGTTCACCCAAAAATTTTATTTTGGTCACAAATGTACTCATCCTTTATGCGTTCTTAGTTTTTGTTGAACGCAATAGAAAACATTTTGAGAAAAGCTAGAAACCAATAACCGTTGACTTCCATAGTATTGGTTTTTCCTACGGTTGAAGGCAGTGGTTTTCAGCTTTCTTCAAATTATCTTCTAAAATAAGGAAACTCATAGGTTTGGAACCACTTGACGGAAAGTAAATCTGGAGCAGATCCGACAGACCAAGCAAAGACCAATTTTTAACTTTGTTTTTTTTTGGGATAAATCTGAAACAAATCCCAAAGATTAAATGAATTTTCAACGTTGTTTTTCGGGCTAAATGTGGAGCAAATCTGACAGATCAAACAAACACTAATTTTCAGCATCATTTTTTGGGGGGCTAAATCTGAAGCAAATACAACAGACCAAACAAATATCAATTTTCAACATTGTTTTTGGGGTATAAAGGCAGCCAAAGACCTTTTTTCAATGTATTTGTTTTGTTTTTTTGTAATGAATCTGGAACAAATCCAAAAGATTAAATGAAGACCCATTTTCTATGTCTTTTTCAATCAATTTTCTATCTAATTTTCAATGTTGTTATTTGGGCTAAATTTGGACCAAATCCGACAGACCAAACAAAGAACCATTTTTAGTGTCTATTTCTGACCAATCAAAGAACATTTTCAACATTGTTTATTTTTTGGAGAAGCTAAATCTGGAGAAAATCTGATCGACCAAACGAAGACCAATTTTCAGCATTGTTTTTTGGGCTAGACCTAGAGCAAATTCAACAGACCAAACAAAAACTAGTTTTTATGTCACTTTTTTGCACTAAAGCTGAAGCAAATCCAACAGATCCAAGCAAGATCATTGTTTCAACATTGTGTTTTTGGGCTAAATCTGGAGCAAATCCAATAGTTTAAACAAAGACCAATTTTCGATGTTGTTATTTGAGCTAAATCTGACAAACCAAACAAAGAACCATTTTTAGTGTTGTTTTCTAACCAAACAAAGAACATTTTTCTACATAGTTTTTTTTTTTCGGGCTAAATCTGGAGAAAATCTGATCGACCAAACGAACACTGATTTTTGACGTTGTTTTTTTGGGCTAAATCTAGAACAAATTCAACAGACCAAACAAAAACTAGTTTTATGTCACTTTTTGTGCACTAAAGCTGAAGCAAATCCAACAGATCCAGGCATGATCCTTTTCCAACATTGTGTTTTTGGGCTAAATCTGGAGCAAATTCAACAGACAAAACAAAAACCAATTTTCGATGTTTTTTGGGCTAAATCTAGAGCAAATTTGACAAACCAAACAAAAACTAGTTTTATGTCACTTTTTTGAGCTAAAGTTGAAGCAAATCCAACAGATCCAAGCAAGATTATTTTTCAACATTGTGTTTTTGGGCTAAATCTGGAGCAAATCCGATAGACTAAATAAAGGCCAATTTTTGATGTTGTTTTTGGGCTAAATTTGGACCAAATCTGACAAAGCCTAATTTTCAATGTCGATTTTTGGACTAAAAGAAGAACATGATAAGTCAACTTGATTTATAGCACAAAAAACAACATCAAAATGACATCTCATGCTGTTGTTGGTTCTGTTTTACATTGATTTAAACTCATTAAAAAAGATTCAGATATACAAGTTCCCAGTCAGGAACTGGAGCGCTAGATATTACGAATACAATGAGAGGTACATGTTACACTTTTTAAAGACCCTTTTGAAAAAATCTAGAGACATTTTCTAATAAGAAACTAACAAGGCCTTCTTTTTTCCAAAACATGGAGCATCAATGCCAATCCCCTAAAACAAAACTCCCTAAATAGATGGTATTAGTAGCATTTTGAAAATCCCACATATGGGACCAATTACTAGAACGTTCATCCAACAGTCATATATTATTAAAATAAATAACACAGCAGGCAGCGACCTCTTTAATTATTTGTCATGGGATTTATGAGTAGAGCTCCATCTTTTTTCCGCATGTCTGTTTTTAATCACCTCTGCAGTGACCACTACCAGTTATGTGATGATGAATGAGACCAACAGCATTCGTGTGCATCATTTATTGTACTTAACTTGCATTACAGATATATGAATGCATAAACACTGGCGCCAGGCCACATACTTTATATTAAAAAAAGAAGAAAAGCAACTCAAAACAGTTCCCTGAACTCTAGTTTGTTGAGCTCCGAATCGTACAACAATATAATGAACGCAAAAGTGTCTCGATTTGGCACGTCGTTTCATTTTCTGACATCAAACTTAAGCTAGTTCAACTTTCGACCTGAATTATAGCTACTTGTTTTAATGGTGCAGATGGTTACTCCATCATCCCTTTAGTAGTTTGCTACCACCTACCAACCAATAAAGTTCAAAGTATACTTCACATTTTACGTGTCTGTGAGGGTTAGTGTACAGTGCGTACAATGTGAATTTAGTCTTTAGAATAGAATAGCTTATATGGGGCAGGCTTTTGTAATTATGCAAAAATCGTAACGGGGTCGTCAATTAATTGAAGGTGACGGTCACGTGTATTTTTCCACTTCAAGACTTTAATCGATAATACCGCGGATCTACTTCATGATTTCTGCTTAGACTCTGGCTCCAAATGGCATTAGCGCAAAATGTCAGCACCCATTTTTGGGGACATTTTGGCTTCACGTTTCTAGTGGAAGCAAGTGGAGATGCTTTCTCCACCTTTGTTCAGCCACCAATGTACTACAATAACACATTACAGACCGAACGGGTGTTGATGACGAAGTGGACTCTGTCATACTTTGTATAGAAACTGCTCAAGAAATACAGTATAATAGGAATGATGGTGAGAAACTTTTAGGAGGCGGTAAACTGAACACCATAGTCCAGGGCTGCTCAACCCTGTTCCTGGAGATCTGGGGCCTCATGTTTCAATGCTGCGTACACACAAAAACTTTGCGTACGCCAGGTTTCACGCTCAGAATCGCTCATGTTTGGATTTACTAACGATAAACTGAACGTGGGAATCTGCGCAGCTCCACGCCAACTTTCTGGCTGGCGTACGCACATTTTTTGTGTCTGTTTTATTTCCATTGGCGACTCCTAGAGGCAGTTGTGTTAAATTCCTCTCTACAAAGTGTCTGAGCCTTGCAATGGCAGCTGTATGAGACGGGTTCATCTAGCAGGTATATAAGGTTTCCATACCATACAGTTGACCAGCCAAACATTAAAGCGCAATTTGCAGCGGTCGCCTGTTTTCCCATTGTAATGGCGATCTACTGCACGCACATTGCTATAAAGACACTACCTGAAGATGAATTTGCATGCGTGAATCAGAAACATTTCCATTCAATAAATGTACAAAGAAAATATGATGCACAAACTTATTAATGATTCCTACTTGTCTTTCTCGTGATAAATAGTTGGCAAAATCTGATATGTAGCGGGGGGGAAAAGAAAAATGAGTTGATCAGACGCTGGATTCGAACCGAGTTCATGCTCGAATGTGTCAAAACATGTTGACATGCGTCTTACGAGCTGTGCCACTGGGACGGTTAACGGTGCTGCAACATTTTACACCTATAAATCATACTATTTCCTTTTTAATTCACTCAGTGCGATGTTCAGACCCAACTGTGTTAACCGCATCAGCTAAACTCTCCCACTCTTTTTTTCTTTTGTTGTTAATTCCGGAGAACAAACTTGCAAATAACACCGCCTTTCTCCGGTCTACCTCCAAAATCAGCACCTCCAATTCACATTCTGTTCAAAGTTTCTCTTTTTGACTTTGCTTTTTCGTTGGGTTTTGCCAAAGTAGATTCATTAGCATATTCATACGGGGGAGGAGGCAGGGAGGGGTTTTGTGCTCGTGCATGTTGCGCTTAGTTTCACGTTCATTCGGATGCACAAAAGAATATGCGTGAGATTCGGCGTACGCAGTGTTTCATACATCTGAATTTTTTTCTGCGTACGCACATTTACAGCTTTGTGCGTACGCAATGTTTTAGTATAATTTCCACGCAAGTCTTCGTACATGAGGCCCCTGGAAAGTTCAGCTCCAACCCCGATCAAACACACCTAAACCTATTAATTAGAACCTGAACAGCACTTGATAATTACAGGTGGGTGTGTTTGATATGGGTTGCAACTGAAATCTGCAGGAAGGTAGATCTCCAGGAACAGGGTTGAGCAGCCCTGCTATAGTCCATCTGTTCCCAGTGCGTCAGAAGCCGGGCCTTGCCTTGGTCCGGAGTCTCAAACAGCAGTCCTTTAACCGTGTGGAGGACGATATACATGCACATGTTCCAGAGCTCTTCTGCTGGACTCAACACTTGTTAGACACTCTCACAGCTCTTGGCCCCACCTATCGTTCACCATTTACTAGGGCTAGGCGATTTTTTAGATTAATTCGAATTTACGTTTTAAGACGATTTTATTTCATATTAAATCGAGATATCGAATTTTTATTTATTTATATAAAAATATTAGATACATCATAATTGCACCAATGTGCTTTGGTTCACTCTCTGTATGAAGCCGGTCGCATACCAGAAACGTCGTTCGGCGATGCGCCGCGCAGTTCATATTTCAGCCATGCCACAGATATCATGTTAGTGTGCGCATCTGGTTGGTGATACTTTAAACTGTCATGTGCGCGCCTTGTCGCGGTGCTTCTGGCCATTAAAAATACTAAGTTCCTTAACGAGATGGTTTTTCAAGTTACTTATAAAGAGATTACTTCAGTCGTGTTGTTGTAATGTTTTAGGTTGACTAGTTACACAATAAAAACAAAAATCGAAATCGTGAATCGGTCAAACTTTTAAAAAAAAACTAGATTTTTTTTTGCCAAATCGCCCAGCCCTACCATTTACCTAGCCGACCAATCACAGATCTTGCGATCCGAATCATCTCAACGTGAAGGTAAAATTTTTTGGAGGTGTGTATCAGGGTTCGCATTAAGCGACGGGTATAAATACAAATACGAAACCGTATAAAATTGGCCTAAAATGTTGCATCTGCATGTGTGGAGTATGTTTCCAGCCTAACAAAGAATATAGATTTAACCTATTGCTTTAAATTATTAGCTCACCCCTAGTATACTGTGCTACAGGAACGAGACAACAGAACGCGTTTAGGAGAAAAGTAAATATTCCACTTCAAAGCATACAATGACACGCATATATAAAAAGTCTACAAAACAAGCAAGGTGCGATCGTCTTAAAACCATGCCAGCGCTACATTGCCTCATTCAGGTCCTTATTTTAATAAACGTACAGTGAAGCATCTTAACACTAGTATTGAGGTCTAGATAAACATAGATAGAAACACATGGCAGTGGAAGCAATGTGGCATTCGAATTGCTTGGCTAGTGCGTCTTCCAAAGTTCTGCAACTATGCATAAAGGAGTTAAACCGGAGTCCAAAAGTGGTTTTAGTTGAAGGTTTGGAGTTATGTAGACCACAGTTTAAGTTTGTGGTCTTTGTCAATGCGATCCAAAAGTGGGCTGGTATTGATTAAGTGTATTGCGCCGAACACCAAACCTGTTCTGCAACTTGAAGACTTGCAACAATGATAAGCCATTTTAGTGTTTCTAAAGTTGATGGTCAAGGAATGTAGTGTAGATCTGAACAGCGTAAAAGTTGGAGAGCAGACCAATATGGTATTAACAGCAAAGGGCTCTGATTTAAAGAATTGTACCTTGAGTGAAAACAGCATAAGAAACAAGGATAGAAGAATGCTCAGATAATTGTATCATAGCTCATGCATTCAGTATCATCCAACCAGTGAGATGAGGTCAGATTGATGAAGATTTTAATACAATCATAGTGATATCGATGCACTATAAATAAACTACTGAAGCGTTTTTTTAAAAAAAGGAAGGTGTCCTGTAGTGTTGGGTTTGTCGCGCTTGTAGGTCCTAGGATCTGGAATGCCTTCTGCAAGGTTTTTCGAGAGTTACCAGTTGTCCAAGAAGTCAAATCCAGTCTTCAGGATAGAGCTGCTTGTGTTGAACTGGGGGGAAAAAAGGAAATAAAATATTTTATGTGTTGTTAATGGTTAAAACGTGAGTGGGAGAAAATGTCAAAGAAAACACGCAGTTGGACAGCAGGTTCCTTTTGGCTTTATTAGCTTTTGAAAAAAAGAAATATAATGAATAAGTTATACATCATGAAATATTAATGAGCTGTTAAAATATTGGTTTACATTTAACTAAGAAGCCATTTTAAAACATTCTGCAAAACAATCGGCTTCATTTATTCTTAATTTTTTTATTTTTTTTTTCTCAAAACTTTATTTTGTCCACCCACATTGTGTAAACCAGGGGTCACCAATCTTGGTCCTGGAGGGCCGGTGTCCTGCAGATTTTAGCTCTAACCCAAATCAAACACACTTGAACAAGCTAATCAAGGTCTTACTAGGTATACTTGAAACATCCAGGCAGGTGTGTTAGAGGCAAGTTGGAGCTAAACCCTGCAGGGACAGCGGCCCTCCAGGACCGAGATTGGTGACCCCTGGTTTAAAGTTTGAGATTCCACTTTTATTGGCTTAATATTTCATTTTAATAATCACACAGGATGACAGATCAGGTTAATATATACAATTATCAACGACTAATTCACTAACAGATTAACAATAATAATGCCGTTCTCGACCTTTGTTTTAAGATTTATTACAGAACGGAGATATGAATCAAACGAATCAGCAAAACCTTTAAATTATTCAGTATTTTTTGGCAAACTAATTACAGAACAACAACAGAGGTTTAATGTTAAGCATGGTTTGATATTACTGTTGTTATTATGAGATCGAGAGGAAAAACAAAGTCATCTTTTTGAGTTGTCACTCCAAAACAAATTACAAGATGATGCATTTGGGAATTTTCTGTACAAGCCTGCTGAAGATTGCAGTAGTCAACATTTGAAGTAGATCCAAATCTTTCATTAAGTTGTCCTAAAACAATCGAACAACACCCATTATTGGCTTGGGTCAATTTGGAAAAACTTTGTTGGTCCACTTTAAATGTTGACTACTATACACTGTCCTTTAAGATGGCATAGAGAGCATTGTGGGACTTTTCAGGGAGCAAATTTTTCAGTGTACTGGAAGAACTTAAAATGGCTCCCCGGTCAGTGCCCTGACTAGTGAACAAGGCAGCTGACTGAGATCCACCCTCAATCTAACAACGTATTTTGTGTTTCAGCCCTAATTCTGATAGGACACTATGTATTCAGAAAGTGAAGTTGGAGAGAGTAGGGGATGGGATTGGGAAAGGACTTAAACTCAGGATGCCCAATTCGCAATGGCGTTAAATGACTGCCCACAAGGCATCAACATCAATCTAACAAAGTGAATTTAAACTTTTATTTTGCCAGGTTGTACAAAAAAGACCCATTCAGCCAGAAAATTCAAGTATACAGTCCTACTTCTGGTTGATCTACCCATGTCTAACTGTCTTGCTGCATCCCAATTCGCATAATATGCGCCCTAAATCGAAAATAGAACTAGCATGTCTCAATTCATAGTGTTGAAATGAGTACTCTATAGTTACCCGGATGGTCTACTATGTCCTGTAGAAATTTGAAATGCAGATCTGTGTGTACTCTAGTGTTGTCACGATACTGAAATTTCCTGCTAACATTTAAGCTCTGTTGAGCTGATTTGCCAATGTGTTCATATGCTCAACAGAAATGACTGTGATTGGCCATGAACATCATCAGTTGACCAAACTCACCACTGTTAACTGAGTGTAACCAGAGATGCAGGGAAACTGGAGCGTTTTAAAGCCACGAAGATCAGCTGGTCTCTTTATGAGCTGACATACGAGCGATCTGCTGATGAATCAATTGATCTTTGCAGCTATAAAATGCTCCAGTGTCCCTGTATCTGTGGTAAACAGCAGTGAGTTCTGGGAACTGATGACCTTCACGGCCAATCACAGACATTTCTGTTTAGGAACGTGCTCAAATGTTCGTGGGAAATGGCCGTTTTTTTTATTTTTGTACCGATTGGTATCGAATTCCAGTTTGGTGATAACACTAGTGTATTCTAACCGCTACTATTAACCACAATACATTCTTCGTTGGACATAAATTAGAACTACAAATATGGGTAAAAAGTGTTAAAAAAAACTACAAACACGGCGGACCATGTTTGAATGATTTTTACTAATCAAACCATCTGGAATGTATTTTGTTCACATTTTCCGCGTTATGTTTCATCTGCAAAAACAATTCGAACTTTTATGAAGACCAGGTTGGTAAACTTCTCAATGCGTAAATATTCAAAAACCTAGGATTGAAATCCTTGTGAAATCTAAATTTACAATGTTTATTTTGCTAGCTCACATTGTAGTTCTTTAGATAAACAATTAATTAGTGCAAGTTAATCCATAAAATTTTTTGTTTTGTTTTGGTAATCTTCAAATCAAAGCCTGACCATTTGCTTCCAACTGTAAAGTAGGCCTTCTCTGTTGACGTCATCTTAAGGCCTTCCATAACTGTTGTCAAAATCCTTAACCGTCCCCCTCTTAACATTAGTTTTCGATGAGGGAATAATGTGCAATACAAAGCACCGCCCCCTACTCAATATTCTGTTTCATTTGGAAGTACATCAACATACTGTAACATTCAAGACATCGCATAAGCTTGTTTGGCATGCTGTCCCAGGAGAGAGCCCTGGGCTACCTCCTATTAGCAGGGCGAGAGAGGATTTTAAGCTCAGGTAGATCTTGATGAATTCTCATGACTTATTTCTGGCTAATGACAGATATAGCGATAGCTAAAGAGAGATATATGGCTTCCTAAGAGCTCGACCATGATGCCAATTTAGAATGTTCGATTTACTTAAGTCGCATGTTTTTGGACTGTGGGAGGAAACCGGGGAAACCCATGCAAGCATGGGGAGAACAAGCAAACACTGCACAGAAATGTCGACTGGCTCAGTAGGGACTTTAACCAGTGACATTCTTGGTGTGAGGTAACTGATAATCACTGGGTCGCAGTGTCGCCCAATCTAGAAAAAGAGGGGGGAGTAGGGGTGGAAGGGGGATTCTTTAAGACAATGATACTGAGGTAAGAAACTCTGGTTATTTATGGTGACTAATGCCTAGTTCAGACTGCGTGATTTTAGCCCTGATTTTGGCTCGCCGACAGGTTTTGGAGAAATCACCAAAAAATGCCTGAAATCACAGGCAAATCGGTGCTCGTGTACGTGAGTGACAATCACACAGTATGAACTAACAAAGACACGATCTGAGAGAATTGCAGATGAGTCGCCGATGCCTGCGAGATATTTGGCATGCTGAATATCTGGAGCTGTCGGCGATTCAAATCATGCCGTGTGAATTGAGTTTTGACTGAAAATAACATCAGCGATCGCCTACAGCCAATGAGAGAGCGGCATTCACTTGTGTGTGCGTGTGTGTATACCTGCTGCAGGCCAGCGGGAGGCTGGGGGAGAAGTTAAAAGCGCTCTTTTTCGGTTTATTTGGACCCACGAAATGGAGGAAAAACTAGTGGAGGTTTGACAGGACTCAGGAGCAACCGTGTCTGTTTGACGTTTCATACAGAAAGAAATTAGTTTATTATCAACGTTGAGGAGAAATGGCTAATTCCCTTTAAACCCAGGTGAGCAAATATGTAAATTTTCTACCCCATTAAAGGCTTCTTTCTCATCATGTAGTTAATAACAAAAGATATATGACGTGTTTTTGGCTGTGAGACGTAGTTTGGACAAAGTTGTCGGCGATTCTTCCTATAGTAAAGTCATGCAATGTGAAAGCCTCTGTCGCCGATCCATCTTGCAGTGTAAACAAAGCAGCGACGAAACGCTAGCCCAGATAGCCATACAATGTGAAAACATCTGTGACACGACTACTTTGAAAATCATGCCGTCTGAACTCGGCATTAGGAATCGTCTAATTGGTAAATCATATGTTAGCTAATGCAGGACCAGCTGTGGACAATCGCGAACACGTGATCCTCTCGAAATTAGTTTCAAGATTTTACACTTAGGTAATGCTTGACTTTTTTAGCAGGTTTGACATGCTGTCCCAGGAGAGAACTCTGAGCTCAGAGATAGATGAGCCCAAGGTTCCCGCCTGGTCAATAAGCATTTGGAGGGATACGAGATCAGGTAGTTCTCGATATCTTCCCAAGAGTAGACCGCTAACTGTGCCAGTTTGTACGTAATAGGTGCTTGTGACTTTAACTTTTGTTGCATGTTTTTTGAGTGTGGGAGAAAACCGGAGTACTCTGGGAAGACCCACGCGAACACGGGGAGAACATAGGAACTCCGCACATAGAGTGTCGACTGGCTTAGCTAGGATTTGAACCAACGACCCCCTTGCTGTGGGGCAACAGTGCTAGACGCTGAGCCACCGTGTCACCTGAACTTAGAATAGAGGAGGAGGGAGAAGAATGAAGTTTAGGCTGGATATTTATATTAAATTTACAATGATCCGATTGGTTAGTTAGTGATTAGTGATGGGGATCAGCTGTGGTCAATCCTATCACGTGCTCCTCTCGAAATTAGATTGTGAAACTTCACTTATGAACAAACTTGACAAAGTGTCCGCAACTTTTGGTTCTCGCATACTTTTACCTACTGCTGCTTCTCCAATATGCTAGAAAATTGAATAAGAAGTAGATTATTTGACAAAACGATTGACATGGCAAGTAACGAAGCAACATAACAGTCCATAAATGAAGAAGTAGTAAGTCCCAAAGTTTACGTACTCTTCTGTTAGCCACTCAAAGCATATACTGTTTTGAATTGGGATGCAGCATTTGTCTTGATCAAAGTATATATAGTGAACATGGAATACCTGTGAGAAGGTTGGACTGGAGGCGGGTGAAGCTTCTGCCTTTTCCACATCTTTAACTGTGCTGTTGGATTGAGAGGAAGACCTCGTGACCAGACCAGGGCTGAACACCTCATCCGTGGTGCTGCTTACTGAAGGCAGCGTGCTTTGGGCTCTTTCCCAGCCTTCCTCCAATGAAGGCACTGGAGCCGGAGGAGTTGGAGTCACACTGATGGCCGCAGGGGTCATGCTGATGGGAACGGGGGGTGGCGGAGGTGGCGCTGGAGGTTTTGGGGCTCTCTGTTTGGCTGGCCTCGAAACAGGAACTTCCTCCATATCCCTCGACCCAGACTCTAACCTCAGGTACGAAGGCAATGGCTTCTCTCCTTTCTCCAATGACTTGATCTGACTGGGCGTCAGAGAGGGAAATTCCGCCTTCTCGTTATCGAGTCTTGAGCGTTCAGCGCTGATCTTCCAGAAGGAGGACTCGTCATTGCTGGGAGGCTTGGTAGTCTGAGATGTTTTAGGTTTGGGCTCATTCACCGAGGGAGGAACGAATAGTTCGGTCATATTGGAGATACTGAAGTCCATCTGACTCTGTTAGGAATTGAAAGGCTTGGTTAGAGACGGGTGTAGTGTTGTCACGATACTGGAATTTCGGTATCAGTTACTACTGAAATTTTAAAAACATTACATTTTCCGCTAATATTTAATTAGCATGTTTTTAAATTTTCAATAGTGACTGATACCAAAAGTCCAGTATATTTTTAGAATTGGTGTCTTATTTCTAGTCCAAATATCTACATTTCAAAGTGGGGAAAAAAAAAAAAAAGATTTTACCAACCGGTAATGAAATTTTTAAAAAGTCGATTTCACGGCTAGCATTTGAGTGCCGGATTAAAAAACACACTGATTGAACATTGTTTTCACATGCTCAACAGAAATGAGAGCAGAGAACTGATTAATAGTATTCAAACTTCCACATTCCAACAAAATATGTTTTATGTTAAGAGCAGCCTGGCAGTAATTACATATAGGTCTCGGTTCCCAACAGGGGAGTCCCGGCCCACAAGGGGGCCTCAGCGAGCTTTGTGGGGGGTCGCGTTATATTTAAAAAGTTTCTTAGCAGTGGACAATTAGAAGAATAATAATCTTGCCCTAGCTCATTTTATCCCCTAGATCAGTGGTTCTCAACCATCGTTCCGTGGATCAATTGGTACTAGGCTGCACAAGAAATCATTAATTATTTACGTTTTATTATTATTTGAGTCTGAACGATCTTTTATCAAAGACTTTTTTTATTTGAAAAGTCTTTTATTTTGAAAAATGACTGTCTCTCTCGCTTACGTCTCGGTCACTTTAGCACCCAAATTTAACCCAGAAGCAGCAACATGAGTAAGAAACAGACGTCTTTGGAAAGATTCTTTGCCAAGGGGAAAAGGCTGAGTAGCCGGCAGCTAGCTCTCTGCAACTCTCACATGGTCGCCCACTGAAGCTAAGTCAGTACCTGCATGGGAGACTACATGGGAACGCTAGGTTGTTGCAGGAAGTGGTGTTAGTGAGGCCAGCAGGGGGCGCCCAACCTGCAGTCTGTGTGGTTCCTAATGCCCCAGTATAGTGACGAGGACTCTATTGACCTTATTCTAAAATGCGGAAGTGCGCCTGTTTTCGCGATTGTCTTAGAACTTCCGTTTCAGTCGCCTATGGGAGAAATGACAAGGAATAATAAACGGCAAAAAACGGTCAAACTACTTGCTCTACAAACAAATGTTTGCATGATTATACAGACCAAGTAGAATAATATAACAAGGAAATATCAATTTGCAACATCAAACAGCAAAACGAGCAGTTTTTAATGTCTAAAAATGAATGGAAGTGAAAGAGACTGGAAGTCTCGTGCCAAAAAGATTCAAATGCCTGCGCCCGCTCGTCTGTGGAGAATAAGGTCAATACTACTCAGTGAGCGCCGTCTTTCGGATGAGATGTTAAACCGGGGTCCCGACTCTCTGTGGTTGTTAAAAATCCCTGGATGTCCTTCGAAAGAGAGTAGGGGTTTAACCCCGGCATCTTGGCCAATTCTGCATCCAGCATGTCTATGCAAGATCAACTGATGGAGATCATAAATGACAGCAGCCTTTTAGGGGCCGTTCGCATATTGCGTGTTTCTATAGTTTGCACAAGTTTGTTGTTTCCAATGGAGGTGCGCTGTTTGCGCGCACAAGTGGTGTGACGCTCTCGCACCAATGAACCCCAGGCCACGAACGCACCGCAAGACACGTGACAAGAATTGACCAATCAGCTTTAGCTTGAATGGAATATTCACATTTCGGTAAGATTTTTTTTTTTCTTAGACAAACACAGAACACACACAGTGCTTTGTACTTTTCTCCATAAACAAAACTTGTATCAGCAACGTACTTTTTTTCAGCTTGTTATCACCTAGCAATGGGAGTCCTGCAAGAACGTTTTGCCATTCCAGATGACTTTATTAATAAGTTATCATCATTGCAGAGATGTATGGATGCAGTCCTCCAAGCTCATGATGGAGTCAGACACAATATTCATTCCCTCTCCACTGCAGCATGACTTTATATTCTATACTGGACATTATTTCTGTTAAGCGACAAGACTTTAGTCTAAGCACAGTCAGACCTTACTGTCCTAATTAAATAATTAAAAATCAAGGCATGGTCATATTTTTGTAAAATACGCGTAATTTAGAGGTCTTTGCCTTTCATATAAGCCACTTTTGATACCAAATGATCAACTAGAAGTCATTATTTGTTGATTGGCGATAAGACTTTTGTCAGTTATATTTCCCATACATAGGCTGAATCACATTTGTTTTGCATTTTGCTGGTGAATTGGTGGTGTATTTTTAGCAAAGGTGGCCTACTTACTTTAGTCTCCCAAGAGAAGGGTGCTGAGTGCTCATCTTGCCAAGTTAAATCCTTAAAGAAAAAAAAACAGAGACGACAGATGTTAACAGAAGATGACATCAGTCATGTAATTTCTGATTCTGCTCTGAACGGCAAAGCAAATACTTACGTAATTATTAAAACAAATATGTAAGCTTATCACAAAATATAATCAATAATTTATCATTGTACTAATTTATTATGAAATATAATTAGAATAATTTAGATGCATTATTTAATAAGTGACAATTTATTAGTAAATATTTACAGAAACCAGTTTATCTGACACTTACATCTATTTCTTGAATATTATTTTAGAAACATGTTTGAGTCAGTAAATTGGATTAATTACTTAAAGATCATGTGACACATTTAAATCATTGATTGATGTAATAATTTATTTAAATTTATGTATTTACTAAACTGTTTAATCTATTGATATTTGGTACAGAACTAAATAAACATTTGAATTATATGTGATCTGTAAGGTAAGCATTTAAAAACTCTTAATTAAATAGTTTAACTTTTAAAATGTGGCATTTTAACTAAATCTAAATGTAAAATTTAAAAATGAAATCTTATACATTATTTATATGCACGTCAGATTTGTTTAATAAACAGCAGATGAATGCTGCAGGCTGGTTTGGAAAGCATTTAAATTCAGTGATTTATTATAGTTTTAATATATTTACTTGGATATTTATATGATGTTTACTTTTAAAAGCCTTCTTGTGACATTAGTTGACACTTGTATTTTATTTTTTAAAACCCTTTATTTATTAATGCTTAGATGCATTTATAAAAGTTTATAGTTAAATGGGCTAGAAATAATATCTCAGACTCATTTTATGTATATTAGGGCATATGTTTGTAAGGTAAACAGTTAAATATATAGATGTTTTACAAATTTGTTAAGCAAACAAGTTAATGGACAAACATTTCACATATATACGTTAAAGACAAACTTGAGAGTTTAGCCAAGTATACAGATATTTGATTAGTAAACAGTATACAATTATGAGACTAAAGCTTAACTTAAATTTAAATTCTGTCAAATACAAACTCGTTAACTTGTTTCAAACCTATTAGTTTCTTTTCTTCTGTTCAACACAAAAAAAAAAGGATATTTTTAAGAAAGTCGAAAACCTGTAACAATTGACTTCTATAAAATTTGTTTTTCCTACTGTGCGAGTAAATGATTCCAGCTTTCTTCGAAATATCTTCATTTGGGTCCAACAGAGGGGAAAAAACTGAGTACATTTTAGTTTTTGGGAGAACCGCCCTTTTAAGTGATCAAATTAAGTTGACACCAATGAATAACAACATAATTTAGACCCTCGCACTTCTGGCTCTTGCAAGTATGGTACAAAAGATAAAATAAATAAACTAACGTCATGAATTATGAAGAAATATTAAGTAAATTGTGCATTAATAATTCACACTGTTTAAAATATTAGCTTTTAATTTTTCATAATGCAGTTTACTACAGATACTGAATCTTACACTGTAAACAATGCTGGTTAAAAGAATTAAAATATAAAACAATTAAGTTGTCGCTCCAAACATCTCTTTTATATTTAATTATATTGAATTATGTTGTTTTGCCTAATTTTAAATAACTTATTTCACATACATTGAGTGTAAGAGCTTAGTCTCCTACAATACTTATGACTATACAAAACACAAGCACCTCTTCTCCGAAGTGTACGATCTTTTGTCCGGTCTGGATGAGCAGTTTCGGGTAGCAGATCACCTCGTCTCGGTCCACCCGGTGCATAGCGTACCGAGCCCGGATCCGCGGATCCATCATACCGTTGTCTATCGCCGTGTCCTGCTCGACCGGACTCATCTGACTCCAAGCCGAACCGTACGTCTCCTTTATCTTTTCCCTCTCCTGCATAATCTTACGAGCCATCGAGTTTATGGAGGAGAAATACTCCAGCTTTTTAGCCTCCGTCAGATGCGGAGGATCGGCAGCCCCTGCCATTGCTGCGGCCGCCATTTCCTTAACAGCTGGGCACCAAGCGCTGACGTACACAAAAGTCTTTTATTTTGTACACACCCCAAAATTACTCTTTGTTCGATTAAAATGTAACTTTAAAAAAGATGTATGTGAAAAGCATGATGCTTTTTTTGCTTTATAAAAGACAAATAAAATATAAGCATTTAACGAATAAATTTAAATTACAATAAGATTTCATTGTTATCATTAACTTTGAGCAACATATTTTTCCAACATCTTAATAATCCGCTTCGTAAAAGGGATTATTAAAATTTAAACTGTGAAAGGATTTATCATTTTGAATTTATTTTTTGACTGAACAAACTAATCCATAAATGTAGAGATTTGTTCATTAAACTGTCTAAATTAATTCCGACAAACGAAAACCCTATTTTTAAAAAGATATTTAGTAGAGATACTTGATTATATATTGTTGGTTTAATATTTGAGCAGATCGAACATAACTGAAAAACATTTATCGTCACATTTTAACTTATTTATTCGTTTGCTCATTTAATTTACATGTGTAAGTTCTCAAAATAACGCTTTATAAACAATAAGCATAATATTTTATTTATGTATGAAAATTATATATGTATCAGTCATTATTATTTAATTTATTTTTACATTTCGCCACTTTAACAAAAGACTTTTGTTTTGTCTTGCGCATGCGCGTGTTTGAGAATCATCTTGGAGCAATGGATTTAGAATCGGCGACCTCTAACGGTAAAACCGACGAAAACCACCCAGAAGAGTGTAAAGGATGGTTATTCAAGAAAACCCACTACACCAGGCGCTGGAAGATGTCGTGGTTTCATCTCAAAGATGGAAAACTCATTTATGGTTTAAACGAGGAGGTAAGAGTGAATGATACAGTAATCCTCGCTGTCCATGTCAGGCTCTTAAAAAACTTATAACAGCGATCAGATTATGTATGAACATTAACTTCAGCACACCTGCTCTCTAACTCAGTCTACTACACAAACTGTTTTGCTCGTTTAATATTTAATAAGTATCGTTAAATGTCACTGGGTTGAGTTTCCACTGGCCGTGCTGCTGTTATTGTTGTTGTACTGGTACCATGGCAACGCCTTTTGAAGATGCTCTTATGAGGGTAAAAGTGAATCTAGGTACATATTATAACTCTTTTTAACAATAATACAAACATAACCAAACAAATTCCCCAAAATAAACAAAGACAAACTAAAAACAATGAAAATATATATGTATAAAATAGCACGATCGCAAGAAGGTCGCTGGTTTGAGCCTCGGTTGGGTCAGTTGGCGTTTCTATGTGGAGTTTGCATGTTCTCCCCGTGTTTGCGTGGGGTTCCTCAGGTGCAGTTTCCCCACAGTCTAAAGACATGTGGTACAGGTGAATTGGGTAGGCTAAATTCCGTAGTGAGTGTGTATGGATGTTACCCAGTGATGGTTTGCAGCTGGAAGGGCATCCGCTGTGTAAAACATATGCTGGATAAATTGGCGGTTCATTCCGCTGTGGCGACCCATGATTAATAAAGGAAGACGAAAAGAAAAAGAAATGAATGAATAAAACAGGGCTACCTCAAAACTGATACGTTGTTCATTTCTCAGACAGTAACTTACTATTACAAAATTCCTTTGTCAGATTGTAGATCTGGCTCATGTGTCCTAAATTCCTGTGGCGCTGTAAAGATGCATTCCCATTAGAAATAATGGGAATTATTTGTTATTATCTAGAAATTACATACAAATTATCAAAATACGGAATCCAGGCATTTTTTTAACGTGGTCTGTGGTCTGTTTTGCTTGTTTTTTGAATGTTAACATGTACATTCTCTGTGAATGGATGTTTAAAGATATTTACAGCCAAAAATGCTAGAACTGCCTCTTCTCTAGCACAAAAGACCATTACTTTGCAGTGTTGCATGACCACACATATTTGGGGGTATTTAATCAAGTAACGCTAGGTAACGTAACGTAATAATACTACTTTTGTAGATAACAAGTAAAGTAACGCATTAAAAAATTAAGTAATATCATTTGATTACTTTTAAAAATGTAACTCGAGTTTCTTTTTAGATGAATACGCTTTTAAAAATAGTTTGCTGAATTAAAATGAGTGTAATCACGTTGAATCACTCAATGCGAAAATGAGCTCTATTTCGGTGAACTAATGAGACAAAAATACAAAGCTTGCAAACACATTTTCAACTTTCATTAATCTACATATGCGGCATGTATGTCAGGAAGTTATCGGAAGGTAAGGGTTTTTTTTAAATAAAAGGTTAATAAATGTTTTACGTTTGTCCTTAAATTCAGAGCTCACGTTGAAAGAAAGAAAGAAAGAAAGAAAGAAAAATACCCTGCACATTCTGAAAGAGATTAAGCCTTTTACAAGAAAGATTTAGGCTGGTATGAAAAAGGAACCCAAAAGTAACGTAATGCATTACTTTCTATAAAAAGCAACTAAGTAACGCAACTATTTTTTTCGGGGAGTAACTCAATATTGTAATGAATTACTTTCAAAACTTTACACTGGTTTTAAAATACCTTCATCCGTTTTCTTATAGACAATTTTAATAATGGTGTTTCTCTGCATCCTTTCCCTGTAGTCTGCGGAAAAGGTGATTGATTTAGCTGGAGCGAGGATGGAGGTGCATGATGGTGACGGGAGCTACTGCTGGAGCATCACACCTAAAGACGGGAAACGCGTGTACCTCCTGCGGGCCGCCAACGCGGCGGAGCAGCGGCTTTGGATGACGGCCATTCTGGAGACTCAGCTGATGGATGGAGTGACCTGCACTAACGCCTGTGTCCTGCAATAACAGCAACTATCTTCTTTTAAATTCTTTGCATGTTTTTTTTGTTTTGTTACATGGGCCAAAAATACCTCTGTTGACGGTTGAGGACACTCAGTTTTTTATGTTGATACAAATCAAAATGTTTTGAATTGATTATAAGATGTTTTTGTTGCATTTGTATTACTTTTGTGTTTTCCAAATGAATACAAGCCATATGTTTTATTAAAGCACATTGCTAGTTTTTCAGTGTCTAATATTGGTTTCTGGATCCAATCATAATACTAAAAGTGAGTTTATTACAACGCTAAATAAATGGTAATCACATAAATTATGTTTTTACTAGTACTAAAATATGGTGAATAAATGTACTGACATTAAAAGTTAGTCAGCTCTCTAACTGCACTCATAAAATCTGGCCAATAGAGGGCGGCGTATGATAGCTCATTAATCACATTAAGGTACACACAAATACCACAACAAAATTTGATAAATCAGTTTTGAAGAGATAGTTCACTTAAAAAAATGAAAGTTCCATACTCACCGTTATTGTGTTTCAAACCAGAGTTTCTTCTGTTTAACACAAGAGGAGAAATTTTAACAAATTATAAGGTTCTGACTGCTTTCTGAACGATTTTGAGATATTGAACTTTAAAATGTTTGCATTTCATAGCAAACAGTATGTGTGTAACATTTTTTAAAATTAAAAAAGTCTTAAAATGTAAACAACTTTACGTAATGTAAGTTGTCATTTAATAAGAATATGCCAATAACTCAATTATGACAAAAATGTCAAATAAAACCTTATAATTAAGGTGACAATATGTTTGGAAACTTGTAATGGACGTCCATATAGCCTATTTGTGTTTCCTACAACTTTTTTCAAAATATCTTCATTTGTGTTCCCTTTAATGAATTTTATAAACAAACACAATAACATCAAATTAACGTTCTTCTTAAACTTTTAAATAGTATTTTGTTTCGTATAAAAATAAAATGTATAATGTGAACAAAACCAAGATAACATGCAAATCAAAAACAATAATATTTTAAATATAATTATATATTTTAAGCAATCTGTTGCAAGAATTGTATTTATATATAAATGAAATACAACGAATATCAACGAAATACTGTATTTTTATTATGTCCATATTATTATTAGCTATTTATTTAATCAGTTTTATAATTATGATATCGAATATTAATACACACACATATATATATATATATATATATATATATATATATATATATATATATATATATATATATATATATATATATATTGTTTAAGGTTTCATTCAAATAATTTACGAGCTTATAAATTATGTTAAACTTAAGATGTAAATTAACCATGTAAAATATGTACCCTGGTTTCTACAACAAAAACAAAATACAACAGAAAGTAAAACATTTGCATTTGTAGACTGAAGGATATTAGACCCTATAGTCCATTATATGTATTCACTGTTTCAAATCAAATAACCAATAAAGGGAGCAGAAAAGCACCTGCGCTGGGTCAAATATGTTGGGTTATTTATTAATTTTATGAAATGTAAACAAATATTTTAGCACAGTAGCCAGGTTATATTTGACCCAACGTTACAACAATCCAGTCTAACAGTGTATGCAGGATACATGCTGCATTTTCAGAAAATGACAGACTTTTCATTAACTTGACTTTAAATGTTCTGAATGTCATCGACACGCTGGCTCAGTGGTTTGCTCTGTCACCTCACAGTAGGAAGGTCGCTGCTTCGAGGGTGTTCCGGTTTCCCGCACAGACATGTGGTAAATTGGGTAAACAAAATTGGCCGTAGTTTAAGTGTGTATGGATGTTCCCAGTACTGGAGGGCATCTGCTGTGTAAAACATATGCTGGATAAGTTGACGGTTCATTCCGCCGTGGCGCCCCCTGATGAATAAAGGACTAAGCAGAAGGAAAATTAATGAATGTTCTGAAGTTTAGAGAGGGTTTGACCCTGACCATACAAACTACTCGACGATTTAGCGGCGATATAAATTTGACCCGTGAATGTAACATGATCCTCCCCGCGGTCTCTCTCTCTCTCTCTCTCTCTCTCTCTCTCTCTCTCTCTCTCTCTCTCTCTCTCTCTCTCTCTCTCTCTCTGTGTAACTTTACGTGTGTGGTGTGTTTAGTTTCGGTCTGTGGGTTGAGCTTCAACGCTGTTTCTCTGATCTGCTCATTAGTGTTTAAAAGTTGTTAGACATGAGAAATCGCGCTCCGGGGAACTTTATTTCACTTCACTTGCTTTGAGAATTTGCTAGAAACTTTTCTGGACATTTGAGGAGAAGAATGGAGCCGATAACAAAGTGGACAGCGGCTCAGGTTGTGGACTGGATCCGAGGTAAGCGATCGGTGACTCGTTTCTCACGCGAACTAAACACCGTGGATACAATATATAGACTTGTTTCCTTTATTAAAATTTATTTAGGCTACTTTGAGGTGTTGTAATTTACTGTACAATACAGCGACGGGTAGCCTCAAACGTACACTGTAAAAAATTGCTGTTAAAAAACGGTCAGATTCTACGGTAAAATAATGTTTTTTCACTAAAACAGTAATATTCTGTTAAAAACAGTGCTTTCTGGGTAACATTTTTGTTTTCGAGAAAGTAACCAACTGCAGAAAACTGTGAGCTAACAGAGTTCAGATTCGATGTTTTGAAGTCTGTGTTTAAAATCACACTTTGTGCCCTTGTTCACTATTTCATACACTAGTTAACTAATATAGTTCACCTGACAGTTTTAATGAACACTAATGAGTGAATTCAGACACTGATGAACACCTGCTGTTAATAATTACAATTACTGAAGTAAATAAACAAGAAATACAAACAGTGACTTGAGTTACAGCATTAAATAAAATAAAATAAAACAGCTTCCGTCTCAGCAGAGGATCATTAAACAACTCCACAAACAACAGCAGACACACTTATTACTGACTGATTTGACGTCCATACAATTCTCATTGAGATCCAACAGAAATTAAGGTGTTTTTTGTGTCACCGTAATGGAGTGAGGGGCTGATTTAGTTGGGCTCTTCACCCTTGAACTCATTTAAGAAGACTTTCCAACTGCTGTAATGCAGAGTTTGCAAAACGTTTGTACTATAGCAATACAGTTGGAAAGTCAATAAATAGAAAAATCTATTTGTCTGAAATTAGTTCTGATAAATGTTTTGGTATAAATCTGGATGAAGGGTGTCATGCAATAGATTTTATGCTAAGTTGCAGCTATTAATTTAATTAATGAGAAGTGGAAACAAAAAAGATATCTCCGTAATTACTTAACAGTTAAGAAATAACATACAAAAACAGTTCAGTTATGACAAATACACTATCAGACCTCATGACTCAGACCTTGTATATCAACAATGGTAACATCTCAAATGTTTCATGTTGCAATGCATGCTGGGAGTGGCACAATACAAATATCCCAGCATGCATTGCGGTATAAATAAATGTATAATGGTCTAACAGTTTTCTTTATTTGTGTTTGATTCTGCTGTTGTTTATGTTTAGACTTTCAGTTGCCTGTTTGTGAGTTAAACTGTTAATTTAGTTAAATTTTGTTAAATTTGTTGTCACCATTATTGAGGTTCATATGCTGATTATTGATGTCTCTTTGAGTGCGATTTACACCATAGAGCAAAGTGATGTTGTTCAAAATATTCTTAAAAACTTCCAGAAATCATTGCCATATATATATATATATATATATAAACATATAATGTAAAACAATAGATTAAACATTGAATAGGAGCAGTAAATTTTATTATAAAAAATGAGAACAGACTCTGCCATTTAATAGCAACATGATCATCACCAGATCTTATTTAGGTTTTTGACTGGCTTGCCTCATCAAAGGAGCTTTTTAAACAAAGTTTTTAACAATTGCAGCAGCCAAGATATATAAATGTTAAAAATGACAGGGCTAAGAGCCCAATTAAAGCAAACTCTGTTCTCCATGATGGTGACGTAAAACTTTAACTTTTTTTCTCAAGAAGAACTTTAGTAAATGTTATACAAAAATACATGTATTAAGTAATAAGTGTAGCTGGGGATGATGTTTGTAGAGTTTTTAATCATCCGCTGATCATTTAAATGATTTAATCATTTGTTGTTCTTCAGGTTATTTCATTAAAAAGCTGTGACTAAAGTTTTGTATGTTCTGTTCTTGTTTTTTCCCTTCAGTATTTCTTCATTTGTTCATTGTTAATCCTCAATTATCATTTAATTAGTCAGTTAATTAATGAATTTACTTCAGCTTTGCTCCATGTTTCTTGAACACTCAGTAGTGTGGACACTTCAATTAAAACTGAAGTATATGCTCTGGGGTTTAAAGGGTTAAAGGTGTGAGAGGTAAAAACACAGTGTAAAAATGTATTTTAACAGTAATATACTGTTAATTTACACAACGGAAGTAGACTGTAAAAAAACAGTATATTGCTGGCAACCACAGCTGCCAGTAGATTACTGTTAAATCAAGGAAAAAACAGTATTTTACTGTAAAACCTGTAGCTAATTTCTTCTGTCTGTCACCGTTGTGGAGGAGAGTAGAGCCAGTGTATGAGTTAAAGATGAACAATGAACTGCTGATGTTATTCTGCATGTTTCTCTATTTAAAGACAGCGGCTGTTTAGTTGCTGATGCAGTCAGAATCTCTCTGGTGATTCCAGATTTACATGTATGTGTGCTGTTGTGAAAAATAAGACATTAGAGTTAAACCGAACTTTTCTAATTAACTAAAATAAGTTATCATTATAAGTATGCTTCTAAGCATATATAGCACATTACTTCATAAACTCATTCAGCAGTTCACCAAGTTGAGGCAGTTGCTTTCAGTGAGCAAAATGAGTTCACTTGAGTATTGTGTAAATCAATGTAGTCCATGTATTTTTACAGCAACATACTGTAAAATAACAGTACATTGCTGGCAACTGCAGCTGCCAGTATTTTACTGTTTTTTAACGGGACAATTTTTAACAGTGTAGATGTAGCCACACGAGACCCCATTCAAGCATCGTCAGCCGTTTTGTTATGTTGTTTTGGCAACACTTTAAAGAAAGTGACTTGTCCTGAAAATGTTAGCACAACATGGTATGTTTTTCATTATATATCGATATGTTTTTATTTTACGGAGTTATATGTAAAAACAGTAGTAGTCTAACTTTTGTCAGAAACTGTTACCATGGTAAATGTTTGTAAAGGCAACATCTACATCCCTGACCAAACAGACACTCGGTGTTTATTTATTCCACATGATCGAAACCGGCAAACCGTCTCAACTTGAAATGTTTACATCTGCCAAAGCATTAGTTTCTAAAACAAACAAACACTTAAGATATCATACTGATGTCCTTTCATATTTATTGTGAGGACTCGCTGTTGTATTAGCCCATCACACATTTTTGACTTGTTTACTTTTCTGTAAAGCTGCATTATTAATAAATACTGTTATTAACATCATCGTTTGAGTCTTTAACACAAAATTATCATTACTCTATTACTTTAATTAGCAGTACAGGCATGAATGTTTAATACACTAGCTATTACTATTATTGTTTTAAAAGAGATACAATGCAGCATTGGAAAAGTTGACTCCCATTTTATTATTATTCCACTCTAACGTCAACAGTTAATTTACATAAGCAAATACTTTTCTGTAGGTTGGATTTTTGTGGTTGTTCATTTGAATTTGAATGTTGTTGTTGCTGTTTTTTCTTTTCTGTGTTTAGCAGAAAAAATAGCAGTATGTTTTTAAAATTGATCCTGGGAATTGATATTTATCTGTAATTGTATTCTCATTCAGACTGCTTTCCGTTTACATATTTTCATTGTTGATCATGTCATAAAGTAGCGGATATGAAATTCATAATTAGAAATAGTGACAGAAAGTAAATCATCAGATGTCATGCATCTGTTTGACTTAACACTTCCATCTCCAGATACATCTATACTTAATTATGGTAGTTTTGCCATTTTACATTACAATTTTTGTCACAATCACTACGATATGCAGTGAAATGCTTATACAAACATCTGTGACCTTAAAAAACACAAATAACATTAATAAGAATGTAAATTACGGGGTACAATACAAAGTAAAAACACAGAAAATTATAGTAATAGAAAGTTACAGCTGTAGAAAATAACACTAAATAAAAAATACTTAAATCTTTAGATATGAAAAATTTAGCTATCGAAATTTCCTGGTGTATAGATCAATTCAATGTGGCCATGTCACTGACCCATAAACATTTTCTGCTAGTTACCAAATTATTTCATAACCGTAAAAAAGACAATTGAATTATATCTTGATGTAAAAATGGCTGCCATGACATAATTTATTAATATGTAGACCTTTTTGGATTCTTGAAAGCTCTGGAAATTCAAAATATAATACAGAAAAGACATTAGGACCAATGCCATAGTTTACATCCATCAAAATGGTCCAGAAGAGGGGAAAATTAGATCCTACAAGTGGTTTGTCAAGCCCACTCGCCTACCTGCACACTCAGACCTGCACAATATGACCATGGCGTGTTTTTTATAATATTTAATATAACATTTATAAGATATTTAGTCACAAGAAAGGTGTTAAGGTGGCACAGTGGGTAGCACGATTGCCTCACAGCAAAAAGGTCGCTGGTTCGAGCCCCGGCTGGGTCAGTTGGCGTTTCTGTGTGGAGTTTGCCTGTTCTCCCCATGTTCTTGTGGGGTTCCTCTGGGTGCTCCAGTTTCCCCCACAGTCCAAAGACATGCGGTACAGGTGAAGTGAATAAACTAAATTGGTCGTATGTATGTGTGTGAATGCAAGAGTGTATGGGTGTTTCCCAGGGATGGGTTGCAGCTGGAAGGGCATCTGCTGTGTAAACATATGCTGGATAAGTTGGTGGTTGATTCCACTGTGGCGACCCCTGATTAATAAAGGGACTAAGCCGAAAAGAAAATGAATAAAGAGAAGAAAAAACAGTACAGAATAATTGACAATATGTGTCAATATCTATTCAACATTTAGCATATATAGTAGTAAACGTATAGACAAGACAACAACACTCACATTTTTACAAAGCCAGTGACAACAATATATAGGTTAGAAATAAAGGTGAACCTAAAATGCTAGATTTCCGAGAGTCTTAAGATAGGTCCCCATGTGGTTACATGTGCTTTTTGGAAGTTTCAAGATGTAGTTGTTCCACTTGAATGACATAAAGCAACTCATTTAGCCATCGCTGATAACAGGGAGCCTTTGAAGATTTCAAATGACCAAAGATGATCTTTTTAGCTGTAATCATGCCAACCATTAGGTCTTACTGTTGGGTTAAGGCACAGGTGTCAAAGTCAGTTCCTGGAGGGCTGCAGCTCTGCACAGTTTAGTTCCAACCCTAATCAAACAAACCTGATCAAACTAATGGAGTCCTTCAGGCTTGTTTGAAACATACAGGTAAGTGTTTTAAAGCAGGGTTGGAACTAAACTGTGCAGGGCTGTGGCCCTCCAGGAACTGACTTTGACATCCCTGGGCTAACGGAAAGATGTCCATTATATTAGAATATCCCAAAATAGCCAAATTGTAGTCAGGTTGGATATTGGTTCCATAAACTAGGGGTGTCAAAATTAATAGTTTCTTCGGTGTACCGCGATGCAGACGCGGACAATTCGGTATCGGTTCAGTAATAATTTTAACCGGTCATTATTTACTGACGTCATTTACCTCAAATGCGCTCTGTTGCAAGGGAGTTGAGCGCGGGTATTAACAACACTCCTGGCGCCAAATGAAAGTACTCAATTTTTCTCTCTCTCTCACTGTGGCCCATTTCACCTGCTGGCGTGACTTTTCCTCCCCTCTCTTTTCCTCTCGGCTGTATGCATTCCCGCGGCTGTACATGTGCATTATCGTAGGACCCAACCAGATTTCATGCGGCACGGGAATACATTTCTGAATAAAGCGCCGGAGCAGTCGGTAACTGGTGTAATTTTAACAGGAGTGGGCGGTCTCACAATATTGCTCCCAAGCGAGCGAGAAAGCAAGCATACGTGGTGTGTGTGTGCGTGTGCATGCGCGTGCGTGTGTCTGTGTTTGTTTGGTGCTATCTATGTTTGTGTATGTGTGTGAATGAGAGACAGTGTGGTGCTGTGTGTCCCCGTGTGTGTGTGTGTGTTTATACTGACAGCTTGTTATAGCCTCCCCCCAAAATACAACACTGTGTATGGAAAGCATCGTCAATGCACCTAGATGTCGAATTGAACCGAATCGATGGCATGATAAACGTAACCGAACCATGAGACTAGTATAGGTTCACACCTCTATCATAAACACTGGAAAACAATGTAAATATGTTGGCTCCAATAGCCTAGTGGTTAATTGCTTCAACATATAGCACCATGGTGCTCACGGCGACCCCAGTTCGATTCCCAGACTGAGGTCCTTTTCCCATCCTTCCCCTCTCTCTGCTCTCAATGCTTTCCTGTCTGTCCTCCGCTATCCTATCCCAATAAAAGGTGAAAGCCCCTAAAAAATCAATATATAAAAAAACAAATGTTGGAACCAAAACTCATGAAGAACAGGACAAAGTCAAAATAAATGTGCTAAAGTCTTTTCTGCCCCACCACATCTCTCACATTTAAGGCTGATTTATACTTCTGCTTCTAGCGCACATGTATGCATTGCCACAACCTTCGCGTGGTTGTATAGCCCTCAGCGTGGTTGGTAAGTGGGTTTGACAAACCACCTGTAAGATGCACTATTTCCTTTCTAATGCACCAGGCATATCATATATGCTGGGTTCACACCAAACGGTGAGTTAAGTATGTTTGTGAGTAAATTCCATACAATTCAATGCAAACGTGAGAACAGAGGCGGATTACCATCCCGAGGTGCGAACGATGTGGAATACGCAATACATTTGCAGCGAACTTGCGGAATTTTCTTGGTGGGAACCAAGCGGCAACCTCCCGCTCTCTCTCGGAAGCCAATACGGAAGTAACTAAAACTGCAATTCATCCGAAATTCCGCTAGTCCTGGCCGCTCCTGGCTCCAAAACAGAGCAAATTTCAATTGAGCCCACTGTTAGAATGGCCAACTTTACAGCAGAAAAAAGGTGTTTACAGCCTGGTACAAAAAAGATTTTGGTTAATACAGCTAATATTACCCTTCATGACAACTGTGAGGGGGGTGAATTTTTTTATAACTCATCCGTTTCCTTTATATTAAGTTATATTAAGTTTGCATAATTAAGGGCGTGGCCACTTGAGTGACAGCTAGGTCTCGTTGGTCGCCGTCACGTCACCTCAGCTGAATCCGGCAGATTAGCCACTGAACTCGGCATATTTATCGTATTTCTGTGTTGTTTTATGTGGCTTTACACAGTCAACTGCCTTTTGGACTTGTTTCCTACAATTATTAGATAGCATGGCATGCTGAGTGAACTTAATTGTGCTCACAAACCATTCACGTGGCCTCCGTTTCCCATGTGAGTAAAGTTATATACTTATATACCATCTCTATACATGTATTTGTTTTATTTAAGATCATTTATCGTTTATATTTATATTTAGAGCTGTAATGTACTCCAGAATCTGTCAGACTGATTAGCTGTAGGCTCTAGATCAGTCATCTGAAGCGTTGTCATACAGTGTTATGCTGGATTTCATTAATAGTCTTACATTAACTAACACAGACTATATGTGAAGGGTTTGGAAGTAATTTGCGTTTTCCTCCTGTTGAAAAACGTCATAAGAACAATGTTTAGTGGCTCTGTGTATTACAGCAGTGTTTTTAAAAGTCTAAACACTTTATTGATATAGTGTACAACCAAGCACAAGTGGTCAGAATACAATCGAGTCACAGGTAATAAAGTATTAAGCGTTTCTCCCAAAGTGAAGTGTGTCTGAACCAGGTCCAAGCTAAATGCTAGCAGGTGTCTGTAGCTCCGCTCACTCTCCGCCTCTTTGCCCTTGTTTGGTATCCCGCCGTGGGTGTGATGACGCGTGAACAAAATGGCGACGGTTGGCCGCGCCTACTTGTGGCTTCTTTTGCGCTCTTCAGAAACCTATGGGTGACGTCACGGATACTACGTCCATATATTTTACAGTCTATGGTGGGAACCCAGCCGTGTTAACCAATCAGAAAGGACAAAAGAAAGGATGTCATAAGGTGAAAACTTCAATTGTGGTGTCCACACGACCACACTGTACCTAGTAAGGGTGTCACGATTTAAATTTTAAATTGAAATCGATCGAAATTCATCGAAATTCTCGAATCTTAAAAATGGAATTGTCAATGCTGCCACACCCCCATGTCACGTAAGCTTGGCTTGCCAAGCGGAAAAAAAGGTTGTTGAAGTGCTTGTTGAACTGCAGATGTAGGAGACCAGTCGACAGAACTTAAACCCTCTCCTCTTTCAATTAAGTCGCCGGTGTGAAAGTGTTTTGGATTTCCAGTGAGTTATGTTGACAACGTTCGTGTTGTCAACAAGAAAAAAAAACACAGTTTGCAAGCATTAGGGTTGGGCCATTAGATGAATGCATGCATCACGATCTTCCGCCCCGCCCCCGTTGCAAATCCGCTCGCGAAAAATACACACTCAGGCCCTGTTTACACTAATAGGTCTTAGTTTTTAAATGTCATTTTATAAGGACAACGATCCACATCCACACTGGCTTTTTGCATTACTGAGCAGCCCTCCTCCCTCACTACCATTAAAAACGCACATCACGTGACCACACACACATTCACACACAGGCTCAGATAAAGACGCACACACACTGTTATGCACTCGAGACAGCGGGTCCAGGCAGTCAGCCGGTCAGCAGACTGCTTTAATCTTTCACACTTGTACTTGGTAATTTTAGCGAACACCTCAGATACTGTTGGCTGGTTCCTGTTGGTTGTGCACCTTTTTTACCGACGCCATTATAACAACACAGATCACTGCCTATTCATGAGTCCCGCGGAAAAAGTGATTGACAGGTGGTAATTATGTGTGTAACTTATTCATTTACTGTATGATTTGTTTATGATTTTGTTTAATTTTTCTTTTTTAAATCGAAAATCGAATCGTACCGTGACTTTAGAATCGAAAATGTAATCGAATCGAGGATTTGGAAGATCGTGACACCCTTAGTACCCAGAGTTTTCAAAAAATCTCCGGTTTCACTCACCTAATATTTCGTGTTCATGTCGACAAACAGCAAAACTGTGTAGAAACAAAAGTGCGGTTCTGAAAATACTCCGTGTTCATGTGGACAGGGCCTAAAACAACACCATAAAAACGTTCACATAGCAGAGACCTTGAGCAGAGCATCAAGTGCCACCGCAATGCCGAATACCCATAATTCCCTGCTAACCAGAAGTGACTGTGATGCGAAAGACTTCTGAGTTGGTTTGGGTCAAAGCCATTCACACACTTCAGCACATGCATCTAATTATAAACCCAGACACCTTAAAGACCCCAAACCTGCTGTTCAGACGCTAGCTAAAAGTTGGCCTTTTGTGCTAATGAAGGACTAGCGTTGCTCTCCCGACGCCAGTTTGAGAGGATAAAAGCTGTCTTAGACAATGCGGGAGTTAACAGATGTGCTTTATTCGAGTCTCTAAAGGCCACATTCACACTAGCTGCTCAGTTCACTTTTTAAATATGATATTTTTTTAAGGTATGATCAATCATCTTCATGCAAGGGAACCCTTTTATACCATCTGAACTAAAAAAGTAGTAATATAAATGTTTGTGTGAAATATGATTTGGAAAATATTTTCAACAAATTATTAATCAATTTGCAATGGAACATTCTATCGAGTGTCGCCTCTTGATCATTCTAAGCTCTTTGCTACAACTGGAAAAATGTATAAATGCTATAGTTAGCTAGCTGATCCTAAACCAGTTTCTTACGTGAATTAGCAAGCTTCCCATTTGTTTACATTTGAATCCTGAAAAAACCACCAGCATTAGCCGTTGCTGTATGTTTACCTGTTCATAGAAGTCAAGCATTCACACAGCAGCTCATATTCACAGGTCAGCAGGTCCCCGATTACCGCCCTGTCTTATCTCTTTTATTACCTTTAACAACTGTTTGCATTTGTAGCAATCTGGAGGAAATTAGCCGCTAATTAGCAAACTGTTTCACTGAACTTTAGACACAGCAATACCAATGTGAGACACCTATTCTGTTCGATATAGTCAGAATTATTAGCCATCATGAATTATTAGCCCTCCTGAATGTTTATCCCCAATTTCTGTTTAACGGAATTATGATTTTTTTCTACACATTTCTTAACACAATAGTTTTAATTTCTGATAACTGATTTATTTCATCTTTGCCATGATGACAGTAAATAATATTTGAATTGATATTTTTCAAGACACGTCTATACAGCTTAAAGTGACATTTAAAGGCTTAACTAAAAAAAACAAACAAAAAAAAAAAAACTAAAAAAAATCACTTTTTCAAACTTTTCAAGATCAAAAGTTGTTGAAGGAAAGATCAAGATCCCATAATGTAATTCAAAAACATAAATTACAAAACACGTAAAAAAATAAATAATTACAGACATTTTAAAGTGTTGATTATTCAGTTTCTCTACTTGAATGTTTTTAGCATCCCCAGAAAAAAACAACAACATAAATTCATTTAATTTGTATCTTTGCTAAGTTCTATTGGTCTTCACTGTAAAAATGCTGGGACAAGATGAAGGAATTAAGTAAGCTCATTAGTTTTTACTCATTTAAGTGGATTGAACATAAAACAATTACATGTTCAATTACAAAAAAAGAAAACCTCAAGAATTGTGCTGTTACAGGTGATTTTAAAAATTAGTTTGAACAAACCGAAAACATTATCTTTTTGAGTGTATGCTTGAATTATATATATTTTATTATATTTTATGAAAATGTGCTCCATAATCAATCTAAAGTCAATCTAAAATTCATTCATTCATTCATTCATTCATTTTCTTGTCGGCTTAGTCCCTTTATTAATCCGGGGTCACCACAGCGGAATGAGCCACCAACTTATCCAGCAAGTTTTTACGCAGAGGATGCCCTTCCGCCGCAACCAATTTCTGGGAAATCAATCTAAAATGAACTTTTGTAAATTATTATTTATATAAGAGAAAAACTAAATGTTACCCTGTATCACAAAACCATAAGTATTGAGTTTTGAAAATGTGGAAGTTGAGATTTTTAAGCTTTTTCATTTAGTTGCACTCAAAAAGTGATGTTTGTAGTTTATTTAAATTATTTATTTAAAATAAGCTGAATCAGCACAAATCATAAGTGTTTTGTAGGGAAAACTTAATTGTTTTATGTTCAATGCACTTTAAATTTTAATAACCATCAAGTTAACTTTAATAGTGTATATGCGGAAGTATGCTAAAGGACTTTTAATTTGACTGTGGGTTAAGCGCTTCCGGTGAACTGTATATCATTGCAAAATCGCCGCGTTTAAGCTTTGTTTTCTTTAAAAATAAGCGATCTCCACTGGCAGAGTGATATCCAATATAAAGTGGGTCTCAGATTGTACAAGAAGCACTGCATTAAATTACATTTCCCCCGCAATATTTTTTATATATTAACTTTTATTTCACCCCAGTATATTCCATGGAGCTTCTGCGCTAGCCTGCAGAACCTGACGGGTGCGTGCGAGTAAACAGCTTTTCGTCTCGTTTTACGCTTGAGCAACTAAATGAATGCCAAAGTCTATTTAACTGATTGTATTGTAATTACATTAAAACATCCATGCTGTAAAAGGCACCGTATAAAATCGAAAAGAAAAAGTCACATTAACCGTTCACCGGAAGTTTATCAATATGGGAAGAAACACCAGCTCCGCATATACCCTATCTTTCATGTTAGATAAGGTTGTATGAACGTTTCATTTTTGAATCCATTCAGCTGATCTCCACGTCTGGCAGGAACATTTTTAGCCTAGCTTAGCATAAATCATTGAATCCAATTAGACCATTAGCATTTTCCAAAAAAAATAAAAATAATAATAAAATAAAAAGCTGTCAATATTTTTTTTATTTATAGCTAAACTCTTCTGTAATTATTTGATATAATAAGACCAATGGAAAATGAAAAGTTTTAGATGATGGCTGGGAACTATACACTCATTTTGGCGTAATAATCAAGGATTGTGTGGGACCCAATCGATTGTATGGAGCCAAGCTGTTTTTTTTTTTTACAGTGTAGGACAAGAGACTTTGCTTTTTATAAGTTGTCCAAATTAAGTTCTTAACAATGCTAATGAAAAATTACAATATATTTGTATATAATGTATATTATATTTTGATATATTTCCAATGAGAAACACAAAATGTCTTTGTGGAAGATGATCTCTGCTCAATATTCAAAAGATTTTTTGCCATAAAATAAAAATACACTCAATATATTGTGGCTCAGGGTCATAGAAATGTATATATTTTTCTATTTCAATTGTAGTGCAGCCCTAATATTCCTAAAATAAATGAGAGCGAAGTAGAGAAATGCGTTCAGCTGAAAATATGCCTCACTGCCTGAAGCTGTTGAGGTGATAATCTGCTATCGGCAGGAATCGTGCGGTAACACGCCTGCATATTTCGCCACCAGACTGACACACTTCACTCAATGCAGGAGAAATGTTTTCCCTTTTAGTGATCAAATCTCTTCGTCAGGCCACATCAATTCTCTCTAACATCATTTCAGCATCTCGTCATGTTGTAGGAACTTTTGGGGCTTTTGGCCACATGAGCTATTGTCACACAAGAGCGAGTTGCGTGACTGTGGTTTGACTGTTTGTGTATCAGGCGGAGACGGCAGTTTCGTCTTTATTAGCAACATTGGCTGTGACTCATCCACACGCAGACGTAAACACACAGACCGCCCTCCACCACAGGTGACAGTTGTCCATAGACTAGATAAGGCAACTCAGTTCATTATTTTGTTTTACAATAACATACAGTTGAAGTCAGAATTATTAGCCCCCTGAATTATTATTCCCTGTGTACATTTTTCCCCCAATTTCTGTTTAACGGAGAGCAGATTTGTTCAACACATTTCTAAACATTATAGTTTTAATAACTCATTTTGAATAACTGATTCATTTAATCTTTGCCATGATGACAGTAAATAATATTTGACTAGATATTTTTTAGACCGCTTAAAGTGACATTTAAGGCTTAACTAGGTTAATTAGGTTGACTAGGCAGGTTAGGGTAATTAGGTAAGCTATTGTATAACGATAGTTTGTTCTGTAGATTATCGGAAAAAAATATAAGTTAAAGGGGCTAATAATTTTGACCTTAAAATATATTAAAATAAATTAATATCTGCTTTTATTCAAGCCGAAATAAAACAAATAAGACTTTCTCAAGAAGAAAAAATATTATCAGAAATACTGTGAAAATTTCCTTGCTCTGGTAAACATCATTTGGGAAATATTTAAAAAATAAATAAAAAGGAGGGCGAATGATTCAGTCTTTAACTGTCGCTTTTAATTCAGGCCGTCCTGTCGCCACTGCCTCGCATGGTTCAGGATTGGTAGAGCTACGCATCGATGAATTGGCTCTTCAGTGTTTGAACTCTCAGTAATGATTAAATCACACTGAACTGAGCTAAACTGAACTGAACTTAAACACTAAAACCTGAACCACACTGTTCCAGTTACTGAACCACACTGTTCCAGTTACTATGACCATTTATGTGAAGCTGCTTTGACACAATCTACATTGTAAAAGCGCTATACAAATAAAGCTGAATTGAATTGAATTGAATTGAATTGAATTGTATACAAGAAAAAGTGGAAATTACGATTTTGACAAAGTTGTTTGAGCTGAATCAGAGCTGGTCCGTACGGTCATGTACCGTAATTCACTGCAGCATCCCACATAGCAAAACATATCTGGCCCAGATTCTGGCCCATACAATCAGCTTTTGCTTGGCCCACATGCTGCAGTGAATTACAGTACATGACTGGACTTACATACAAGGGCCAAACATGGATCATATCTGGGCCAAGTCTTAGCCAAGTTAATAACCCATAACTAAGCCTGAACTGGGCCAGATATGTTGGTGTGTCACAACCCTGCTGAAAAATCCAGCTTAAACCAGCCTAGGCTGGTTGGCTGGATTTAGCTGGTCGACCAGGCTGGTTTTAGAGGGGTTTTGGCCATTTCCAGGCTGGTTTCCAGCCATTGCCAGCTTGGTCTTAGCTGGTCAGGCTAGAAAATGACCAGCTAAATCCAGCTAAAACCAGCTTGACAAGCCTGGTTTAAGCTGGACATAGCTGGTTTTGGCTGGGCTCCCTGCCTGGCTAGGCTGGTCAAGCTGGTTTTAGCTGGTCATCTTCAAGCCAGACCAGCTAAGATCAGACTGGAAATGGCTGGAAACCAGCCTGGAAATGGCCAAAACCCCTCTAAAACCAGCCTGGTCGACCAGCTAAAACCAGTCAACCAGCCTAGGCTGGTTTAGGCTGTTTTTTTCAGTAGGGAACTGCAATGAAATTGATAAACCCATGAATCGTTGCGCTTTAGGCGTGCTATGGGCATGCTTTTTCTCGATTGGTAGAATTTAAAATGTATTTTAAGTGTGGGTCAAGATAGGCCAAACTTACATAGCCCACATATCAATTATTAACATCTGGCCCAAGTACTGTGTGCCGCCTTGAAGACGGTGCAACCCATGCCAAACCGGGGCCATGTTTGGCCCACATGCTGTATGCCAGTGCCGGATAAATGCCTGCTGTGCCTGATTTATGCCAAGTCTATGCCTGAATTCTTTGCTACCTGGGATGTGGGCCAAGCAAAAGCTGAAAGTGTGGGCCAAAGCTGGGCCAGAGAAATGTTGCTATGTGGGTTCTAAATGCATTCTTCCACACTTCATTACTTGAATGTTTTTGGACTTGCAAGATGCATTTTTGTGTGACAAAGTGAGTGACATTTGATAACGTCAGTTCACACATTGCAGCAATAGCAGTATTATAGCACTTACCACAGCCCTAGCTCACCACACGACTAGCTCACTAAATCTAGGAGAAAAAAAATGCGACGCTGGACCGCAAAACCATCATAAGTGTCTCTTTTGTTGCTGTTGGGATTTATAAATCACTTAACAAATAATCTGCTTTGTTAGCATAGGAAAATATTTGGCTGACATACAACTATTTTACATTTTTGGAATCTAAGGGGTTTAAAATAATCTAAACATTGAGAAAATTGCCCTTAATGTCAGACAAGTGAGTTCTTAGCAATGCTAATGCTATCCATCAGCCTCTCTCTGCCTGTCTGTATGTCTGTCTATCCTTCTGTCTTCCTACTGTTTTGTCTGTCTGTCCCAGTTCATACCAAGTTCATAGCTTGATTCATTCCTGTGGCACATGCTGGGAGAAATGCCTTGGCTTGACTTGCAGCTGCTTTCAAAAAAAAACAGACTTGTTAGCATTAGCAAGCGGCTACACTCTTGCTCATAGCCTGGCTCTGGTCTTTACTTGTCTACAGATTAGCATCAGTTAACTTTTGTTGTTCTTTAAATTCTAATCTACCCTTATAGCATATTTTCAAGTCCAGAGAAATGAATATTGTACCATCGTTGATTAAGCATTCATTTGTCCCCAACCTGTTTGAGTTTCTGTTGAACACAAAACAAGATTTTCTAAAGAATGTTGAGGGAAAAAGCCACTGACTTCCATACTATTTTTTGTTTTGTCAACATTCTTCAGAATATCTTGTTTCTCCCTGCTAAGAAATCCAGCTTAAACCAGCCTAGGCTGGTTGGCTGGTTTTAGCTGGTCGACCAGGCTGGTTTTAGAGGGGTTTTGGCCACTTCCAGGCTGGTTTCCAGCCATTTCCAGCCTGGTCTTAGCTGGTCAAGCTGGGGGATGACCAGCTAAAACCAGCTTGACCAGCCTAGCCAAGCTGGGAGTCCAGCCAAAACCAGCTATATCCAGCTTAAACCAGGCTGGTCCAGCTGGTTTTAGCTAGATTTGGCTGGTAATTTTTCAGCCTGACCAGCTAAGACCCAGCTGGAAATAGCTGGAAACCAGCCTGGAAATGGCCAAAACCCCTCTAAAACCAGGCTGGTCAACCAGCTAAAACCAGCCAACCAGCCTAGGCTGCTTTAAGCTGGATTGTTCAGCAGGGTGCTGCGTTCAACAGAAACTCCTAAAAGCTTTTTAAAGTCTTATTTTGGTGTGAACTCTCCCTTTAAGACTTTAAGTATATGTAAAAGTCCTCTGTTTTCATTGGCTGAACCTTTCACATATTAAATAAATCCCTGTGTAAAGTCTCCATCTAAAGTTCACCAGCTTTATTCAGGTACCATTGGGTTCCAGTCAGCGCAGTGAGTTTATTCATCAGGATAATTGAGTCTCAATGAGCTCAGCCTCTCTGTCAGACTGGCCGCTGTTATATCACTGCTGGAATCGCACCAGAAAACACAAGCAGAGCTTCAGTAGCCCACTGTGTTGAGCTCTGGAGAGTCTGGATGAAGGATATTTCTCTTCTCCATCCGTCTCCGTCTCTCTCCCCACCCCCCACCGCTGCCTTTTGTCTTCTCTCATCTCCTGCCGGTGGAAAAGACTGATTGTGAGGGACACCAAATGCTTCTTTCATCCGCTCCTGCTTTATGAACACTTGTTTCTAGTGGGTGCAAATGGGGCGGGGCAAAACATTCCCTCTGTTGACCCCCCAGGCTGTGGAATGTGTGCCAAACTTCACTTATTCACAGCGCAGACAAACTATAAGCACGTGTCCGCACTATACTGAAGGCTAAACAATGCTTGCGCTAGTAAATGGCATCACCAGGCAAACAGAGCTGTCTGTATTGATAGTGAAGAGCTTTTGTGCTATTTATGGCTAAAAACAGGATAGCGTTGTGCTAATCTGGAAAAAAAGCTACACAAAAATAGGAACACAGGATTTCATAGAATAATGGGTCTCGTTTACTAAACAAGCGTATGCACAGTTATTGCGTGAAATGTCCGTATGGATGTTTTCGTAAATAAATCAAGATTCATCAACTTTTGTACTAAAATTAATTTGAAATGTTACAAACAGTCAAGAACAATTTGTAACACACGTACATATTTTTGTGTGAAATATGCGTATGGACGTTTTTGTGAATAACTCATAATTCATCAAAACTTTTGTACTAAAACTTATTCGAAATGTCCGAAAAAATTCAAGTACAATTTATATCACACGTACACATTTTTGCGTAAAATGTGCTTATGAAGGTTTTCGTGAATAAATCCAGATTCATCAAAACTTTCGTACTAAAATGTATTCGAAATGTTAGAAAAAGTCAAGAACAACTTATACAGCACATACATATTTTTACGTGAAATGTCCGTATGGACGTTTTTTGCGAATACATAAAGATTCATCAAAACTTTCATATTAAAATACATTTGAAATGTCTCCCCCCAAAAAAACTCCAGAATAATTTATACCACACGTACACATTTTTTTTTTTTTTTTTGCGTGAAATGTGCGTATGGACGTTTTTTTGGGAATACATAAAGATTCATCAAAACTTTCATATTAAAATACATTTGAAATGTCTCCCCCCAAAAAAACTCCAGAATAATTTATACCACACATACACATTTTTTTTTTTTTGCATGAAATGTCCATATAGAAATTTTCTCAAAATAAATCATAATTTATCAAAACTTTAGTACTAAAATTTATTTAAAATGTCAGAAAAACTCAAGAACATCTTATAGACCAATTACCATGTTTGTAAACATTCAGAACGCGCGCAGGGAGGTGGCAGAAAGCAACTGGGAGCGCTAGCATTTACATCGAGGGAATGACATCAGATACGGGGCAGAGTTTGTTGTTGTCTTAGAATAAGATATATTAATTAAATGATATATATATATACATATATATATATATATATATACATACATATATATATATATATATATACATTTACATAATGCTTTAAGCGTATTATAACAGCTCGTCACCCAGTGATAAGCACAGTGATTCGGCAAAATTAAGTTAAAGTGAGCGGCGTTCGTCTGACAGGTCCATTTGCGATAGCACCCTCCCAATGGATATTGGAAAAGATGGAATGACCAAGCATCCAGCCCCAAATATACAATCTCATTGAAGCTACAAGTGATTTTACAAGAACGGTTTAACGGTTTAAAGGTTTGGATGCCAACAATGTTGTTCTGTATGGTCATGTGCAAGAAATAATGCTCCATGATGACCAGATTCAACACTATAGAGAGCTAAACACAGAGATTCTGCCTAGCCAAAGACAAGGAAAGAAGAGGGATTTAACGTAACACAAGGCCTGGATAATTATTCATCAACACGCAAAACGACTGCATTCTGACAGTGAACTACACCTGTACGGCAGGGTATGTGAACCTACACATAGAGGTAAAGTAGGTTTTACATTCGCACATTCGGACTTTCTCCTTAATAATATAATTTCATAAAAGTATTATTTGCAAAACTCTAAATAGCGAAATCATATTTGCAGCAGCCAATGACTATCAATATACAACATTGATGACAGTCAAATAAACAGTGCTAATGTTGTTTTCAAGTCACACTTGCAGGTTACTTCAGACCGAATTTTCAGTGTCGTGGTAAACAATATAGGGAGTGTGTCACAAGTTGTCACTGAATGAATGTGTGAATATAAAACCAAGTTTACCTTAATAAACGTAACTTTTACATTTAATTCTTAGCATTCAGTGTCAGCAGTTTAATTAACCACATGTAACTGTTCTTGCTGAAATTATTTCTGCAATCAAAAACGAGTGATGTGTCTGATTCAGCATAGCGTGAACTGACCTGATATGACATGAGAACTGCAGAGTCCAGCATTTCTAATTAGCTCCTCACTTCATTCAACTCCCATTTAGCCAAAGACGTCTGCAGTCGGTATTAAAGCAGTGTGTGGTGTATGGTAAAAGTTACGTTTTCTATTTTTGGACTCGAATTCGGCATCCTACTGCACAACACGACATCTTTCCAATTGCAGCCTGTCTTTTTTTTGCAACCTGGTACCCGTGTGACGTCATGTGTGACGTAGGTTGGTAATTGGTCTATACCACGCGTACGAATGTTCACGTGAAATGTGCATACTGAATGGACGTTTTTGTGAATAAATCACAATTCATCAAAACTTTATACTGAAACTTGTTCGAAATGTCTGAAAATAAAAAAAACAACTTATACCACACGTACACATTTTAAAAATATCCGCTGCGGGGAAGTGTGTGGGATGAGTTGGCGGTTTATTCCGCTGTGGTAGCCCCGACTAATAAAGAGATTAAGCCGAAAAGACAATGAATGAATGATGAATGAATGAATGAAGGTTTAAGTAGGGGTTTGGTTTAAAGGTTTTTTGGCTATATTTTGTTGTATAGTCTGGTGTATCATGGTGTGTATATTTATATATATATATATATATATATATATATATTAGGGGTGTAACGATACACCCAGCTCACGATACGATGTGTATCACGATATAATGTTCACGATTCGATATGTATCACGATATTTGGAATAAAAATTGAAAATTAAACTGAAATGCAAATTTTACCAAGTAAACTATTTTTTATGTATTTCTTTGGTTTCAACTTGTTAAACTGAACCTTCTTTAAGAAAATAAATTAAACAGGCCTGTCTCTGGAAAATAAAACAATTGAAAAACTTCTTAAAAATATTATTGAAATGACAGACAAAATTAAAGAACAATTTAAGTAAAGGTGCAAAAAAAATAAGCTTTCTATTCAATTGAAATTAACAGTAAGAGCTTAAGGCTTTGCTTGGTCACTTGCGTTTTTTGTGTGCAAAAAAAAATCCACATTTCCAGGTATTTAATTCATATTTAATTAAATTCATTTAGAGATATCTCTAATTACAATTGCGACTAGTCAAAACTCATTTAGAGATATCTGCAAATATTTTTCAATGGAAGTCAATGGAGGAATATGACTAGTCACAATATATTTGCAGATATCTCCAATCTGATTTTGTACTAGTACAATTGTAATTGCAGATATCTCTAATTGTCATTCTGACTAGTTGAATTATAATTATGACTAGTCAAAATATAATTAGAGATATCTCTAAATATATTTATGGATAGTCAGAACAAAGGTTTTAATGCTAAAACGGCTTGCCATACGCACGCCTCTATCAAAGTCCGCCCTCTGTAGTAACAGCTCACGGTCAGATCACGTCATGTGTGATTTTGCGGCGGGAACATTATATGAAGACAGAATGATATTTTAGGGTGAATTGTACCTTATAAATACAGTATGTGACTCTTTCAACACCATTAGGAGGTATCCCTGTCGCTGTGCAAAGTATGTAAATCACTGTGAAGACTTTAAAACTTAGGATGTTTGACCCAGTATGCGTGTCAAAAAGCGGACGAGTCCAAAGCAATGACTGTACAACCGAAATGTTGCCAGACGTCTGATTTTGAGAGGATGGGCCATCATCTATTTCAGCTCCACTCATCTAGGTCTGCTAACATTACTGCTGCTGCAATCTGAACTCACGTGCGACAGCAGGTGGAACGTAGCTCACGTGCAAACAGCTCAACTAATAAGAGAAAACGGACGTCATATCGTAATCAAATCGTCATAACGCCACGATGCATATTGTGACATTTTTGCATCGCAATAAATCGTACAACGATAAATTGTTACACCCCTAATATATATATATATATATATATATATATATATATATATATATATATATATATATATATATATATATATATATATGTATATATATATTTTTTTTTCCTTATTTATTTATTTTTCTTTATTATAATTTGTGATGTAATATTATAGTTTATTTATGTATTTATATATATTTTTTGTAATTTGATTTATAATATCAAAGCTATAGACTATATGTGAATGTGTATACGTATTCATGTGTATGTATATGTATATATGAACGATTGTGTATGTATACATATGCATGTATGTATATGTTGGCATATATGCGAGAGGAGATCATGTGATCCGGAAGTGTATAAAAAGAAGCACCTGATTGTGATAAACATTGTGTGATGAAGAGCCGGCGGCTCGAAACGTTACACACTCTGTGTCAACCTTTTTAATTTAATAAATTTGTATTTTTGGAGCCTTGGTGTTGCCGCCTTTGATTTACATTTAAAAATATCTAGCACCAATATCTAAAACACCATTTTAAGGTCAAAATTATTAGCCCCTTTAAGCTATTTTTTTCAATACTTTTCAAACCATCGTTATACAATAACTTGCCTAATTACTCTAACCTGCCTAGTTAACCTAGTTAAGCCTTTACATGTCACTTTAAGCTGTATAGAAGTGTCTTGAAAAATATCTAGTCAAATATTATTTACTGTCATCACGGCGAAGATAAAATAAATCAGTTATTAGAGATGAGTTATTAAAACTATTATGATTAGAAATGTGTTGAAATCTGCTTCTCTCCATTAAACAGAAATTGGGGAAAGAAATAAACAGGAGGGCCAATATTTCTGACTTCAACTGTATATCGTTATATAAGATGTCATATATCGTCATACGAGATTTTCATCATGTATCTCCCAGCTCTATGTTGAATCGCAGACTCTGACTATCCCGATGAAGTTTTGTTTGGGATGAAAATATTTGGTTTGCATATTTCTCTTCTCGCACTTCTGCTAAAGGGCAGGTCTGCGACGGCGGGTGATTCCCGCAGGCCTCGATATGGAGTGGAAGAGCACCACTCGGAATCTTGGAAGAGATTCAGTCACACGCGGAGAACAATAAACATTCTTCAGCTCTCCAAAGGCTCTGTAGGGACGCTTTAGAAACACACACTGCTACTGCCTTTTGTACACACACGCTGACTTTCTCAGCTTGTCAATGAGAGACTCCATCGGGACAGGGGACGCATAGAGAAAGACACTCTACTCTCTCATTTGTAACTGAGGCTCGGCTCTCTAATATGACGTTTTAAGCCTGTTAGTTATTTGGATGTGAGCGGATACGATTAGTGGGCTTTACGGTGGCTTTTTCCCACCATGTAGCCCCGCGTGAAAGACCTCATGTAGTGCAGTCATGTTTCTTAACCGCTACGGTAGGAGCCACTGTACTCTGGACATTATTATCTTCTCTAAATTTACTCAGCAGGGCAAGATTTGTTTATATTGGAGGCATTTCTCTAAACAAGATATGTAGTTGTCACATGTAGCTTTTCCTGAGTGTTTCCTTTTGGTTGCAACTAGCGCTTAAAGGGATAGTTCACCCAAAACTGAAAATGCACTCACTATTTACTTTTCCTCAAGTGGTTCCAGACCTGAGTTTCTGTCTTCTGTTGAACACCAAAGAAGATGTTTTGAAGAATGTTGGAAATGGGTAACCATCGACTTCCATTGAAGGAAAAACTAATTCTTTGGAATTAATGGTTAGAGGTATTCAGCTCTCTTTAAAATATCTTCCTCTGTGTTCAACGGAAGACTGAAATATACACTTGGAAGAGGCGAAGGGTGAGTAAATGATGACAGAATTTGTTTTTCTATTTTTACTATCACCTTAACATCCTAGGGCTTTAGTGGACACAAACATGGATAGCACATTTTAGCTCTTAAGTGGCTATTTAAAATACTTTGATTGTTTTATATTTTGTTACAGACACACAGTTTCATCCTGCAACTGTTTTGCAGCATATAAAATGTCCCAAACACTATTTTTAGCTGTCTAAAATGAGGAAAACATGTTGTTTTTACTCTCTGGTAGTCAAAACATGTTAAAAATATATGTACATTTGAAGTCAGAATTATTAGTGCCCTTTGAATGTTCTTTTCATTTTTAAATATTTCCCAAATGATGTTTAACAGAGCAAGGAAATTTTCACAGGATGTCTGATAATATTTTTTTCTTCTGGAGAAAGTCTTATTTGTTTTATTTCGGCTAGAATAAAAGCAGTTTTTAATTTTTTAAAACCCATTTTAAGGTCAAAATTATTAGCCCATTTAAGCTATATATTTTTTTCGGACAGTCTACAAAACAAACCATCATTATACAATAACTTGCCTAATTATCATAACCTGCCTAGTTAACCTAGTTAAGCCTTTAAATGTCACTTTAAACTGTATAGAAGTGTCTTGAAAAATATCTAGTCAAATATTATTTACTGTCATCCTGGCAAAGATAAAATAAATCAGTTATTAAAACTATTATGTTAAGAAATGTGCTGAAAAAAAATCTTCTTTCCATTAAACAGGAATTGGTTGAAAAAAAATAAACAGGGGGGCTAATAATTCTGGCTTCAACTGTATGTGTTATTAATGCATTAAAAACTTTTTATGGAAATTCAGAGTCCACATATATGGACATAATTTTTGTCTAAAAGTACATCATATCAAAAGATGATACTTATATTTTTATTCTAATTAGATTCCAATAAGCCCAAATAGCAAAGAGAAATTAAAAATGCATGTCAAAAACACCTTGGGCCTTAAAAGGTTAAGTGTATAGAATTAATTCTCATTGTGAACTACACTGAAAATATAAACAAATAATTTAGTTAACCTAATTTAATTATGACACATTTCCACTCCTTTGAATAGTGTGATTTCTATTTATTTTAAGCGCAAAAGACCCCCAAACAATTTTTACCGACTTGTAAACTACGCACCCCCCCAAACGATTTTTACCGACTTGTAAACTACGCACCCCCCAAACAATTTTTACCGACTTGTAAACTACGCACCCCCCAAACAATTTTTACCGATTTGTAAACTACGCACCCCCCAAAACAATTTTTACTGACGTGTAAACTACGCACAAACACACACAATTTATTTTGAATTTGTTTATAAAACCTGAAAATAAAACCCAATGACATCTCATGGTCATTTGTAACTTTTTAATTTAGTGGCTTATTTGAAGGAATTCATACAATCTCATTAATTCAATTGAGTAAGATTTGGTCATTCCCCAATGACGGTTGGGTTTAGGGGTGGGGTTTGGTGCCACACCTCCTTTTCAAGTTCGTACATTTACGTAATAAAGTCGTATGCAAATTAGCCACTAACTAACTGACAAAAGGTAAAATAGTTATGTTTTCTTATAAGATCAGGCTGAAAAAACAGGTTTGTAAATACAGCCGCAATAAAACTATACAAACTAAGAAAACAACAATGTAAATAATAATAGCGTTTTACAAACTTGCCAAAAATGTAAACGTAATAATACAAATGGCTAAAAACTACAACTGTATCTCAATGATAATAAAAAAGTCATTAATATAATTAAAAATATGTAGGTTTAAAAATAAATAATACATTTTGAAGTCTATTTGTTTAGTAGTTTGATTTTATGTCATTGTACTAGAGGCTTAACCAAGACTAATCCCTGTGTATGTGTGTGTGTCTAAACATTTTAGGCATTAAATCTCATTCTGATTCAGATTTGGGGATTTTAACTGCTTATCCTTTTGAAACTTTTCCCCTCGCCATTTCACCAGTTTATTGACATACAAAAATCCCAGCAGCCCTTCATCACCAAATGAGCATGTCAATCAAACAAATCAAGCATCCCCTTCAGTTTTGCCAGTGTTTTTAATGCAGAAATACTCCGTCAACAAAAGCTGATGCTAGTTTCCTCACAAGGCATTGACTCTTTTTGTTGACACTTCTCTCAAACGGGGAGGATTTTCTCAGTCGGCACTATTGACGCAGCGTCTCTCTTTCTGAGCTCAGAAAATGCAGCTGTTGTCTCTCAGTAGGGGCGCTGAGAGCGAAGGCATTCAGGACTCCCTAAATGTGACCTTTGACCCCGCTTTGCCTTCTTTTCTCACTTTCCCTTTGATTTTAAAAAGCGCTTCTACCCCCAACAAAGAGACACTCTTATACTGCAGTCCAACAAACAGTGGACAGAAGGCTCCTTATTAGTTTCAACTAATACGCAGGATTTTGTTTTACAGACTAATATTGATTAACTGTTAGTTCGGACTCACTAAAACATGACCTAACTTTAGTTTATGTTTAGCATGATTGTCTTATTTCTAATCCAAACATCTAAAAATTCTTAAATCAAGAAGCATTATGTGGACAAGTGATATATACAGTTTTGTTTTCAGAAACTATTGGTCAGAATTAAGCGAGTTTCTTTCTTAAAACAAGCTAATCTACCAATGGTTTCAGTTTTGAATAAGTTTATTTTGCTTACCTAACGGGTAGATTATTTAGCTTACTTTAAGGAAAAATTCTAAAGGGCACCTATGGTGAAAAATCTACTTTTTAAGCTATTTGGACAAACATATGTGTATATATTCAATTCAATTCAACTGTTTATTGTCATGTGCACAGTAAGGAAACACGTTTCCCTGTACAATGAGATTCTTACTTTGCTGTCCACAGTGAAGTCATACACACAACATACACATCATGCACGACATACACATAAATACACATATATACACAGAAGTGGCTGAAGTATGATTATAAAATGTAAGTATATAAATATCTATGAAAGTAAACAATATATAAAACTGATTTGAGTAATGAAACAGATGTAAACAATGTACAGTGGTTTTTTAATTGTGCTTATTATGCAAAAAGTGCCTAGTGCAATTGGCAGAAAAAGAGACTGTTATGTGCATTGGTTATCTGTTTAGAAGTCTAATAGCTGATGGGAAGAAAGAGTGTTTGAGTCTGGCAGTCCTGCATCTCACACTCCTATACCTCCTATATACTATATAGTGTATAGACCATCATATTGGGGTGATATAAGCACACCCAGTCCTTTTTTGTTCAATTTAACAATATAAAACGGTGGACCAATTGGAGCTGTTTTCAGACCGACCGCAACTTTACGTAGGAGTGCGGTCCCCCCGCCCACTGAATTGATTGACAGCTGCGTATTAACATGTCCTGGTAGTCATGTGTATATGTCAACAAGACCAAACATACGCAAAGCAACCGGGAATAAAAGGTCTGTTCTGTTCGCTAGAATCAGCAATCATCATCAAATGTGATTTTCAAATGTTTAAAGTGTTTTAACACAGTACACGTGTGTAATTAATTACAGCGATTTACTTCAACTTTACTTTATCTGCACTGCCGCGTGTCAGAACAATTTGAAAGGAAAACGCGTCAATCCCGGTTTGTGGACGTTAAATCAGGTTTATTTTTTACAATAACATCACAGATATCCACGCAGCAGTGGAGATTAGCCTGTATCCTGTCACATTTGCATGCAAAAACAGTGCAATGCTAAGTGTGCTCTGTCTGTCTGCCTGTTTGTGTGTGTGTGTGTCAGCTGCGGTGTGCGTGCGTCGGTGTGTGCGCGCACGCGAACTTTGTAACGATATTGCGTGTGACTCATCAATGCAACTTCACAACAAATACTGATTAGTAAAGTTCTTACTGTAGTATTTCTCACAAACGCTATGTAAGACCTTCTTCCTTTAAGTCTGTCTGTTGTCTGACGCAGCCGAGGGAGGAGATTAAAGCACACGGGAAGGCACGTAGAAACAGTAGGCAGGGAAGACTCATCTTAAAGGCGCAGTACGACAAAACCACCCCCTGGTGGAAATATGTATAAAACAGCAACAACTTTATATACACATTCTAGAGACGCAAAAGACTTATATTAAATCTGAAAAAAAGGGGTAACCTAGGTGCCCTTTAAGCTATTATTTCTGAAAACAAAACAATATTTTTCACTTGTCTAGAAAATGCTTCTTGATTTAAGACTTTAAAGATATTTAGGGTAGAAACAAAGCAAATCTCTAAATAAAAATGCCATTTTTTGCAGGCTTTCAAAGTGTACTCCATTTGACATACAACCCTAAATCAGAAAAAGTTGGGACATTATCGAAAATGCAAATAAAATTAAAAAAGAAGTGATTTCTAAATTTACTTTTGAGTTGTAGACTATACAACAGCAGTTTATTTAATGTGCCTCTCATGATTTATTTTTCTCAAAATAAACACATATTTCAATTTTGGTTCTTGCAACACGTTTAAAAAATAGTTGGAACAGTAAAGCATGTACAAATTAATAATGTTGCCATTCCTTTTCACAACACTTTAAAGACATTTAGAGACCAAGTAATGAAGTGTTTCAGGTGTAATTTTGTCCCATTCTGCTTGCAAACAAGTCTTAAGGTGGGCAACAGCACGGGGTCTTCGTTGTCGAATTTTGCGCTTCAAAATGTGCCACACATTCTCTATTGGAGACAGGTCGGGACTGCAGGCAGGCCAGTCAAGAACCTGTATTCTCTTCCTCCACAGAACATGTACATTTCAGCATTAATGTTTCCATCACAGAAGTGCAAGTCACCTTTGTCAAGGGCACTGACACAACCCAATACCATCACAGAATACCATTGCTTTTGGATTTGTTGCTGCTAACAGTCTGGATGATCCTTTTCTTCTTTGGTCTGAAGTACACAAGGTTCATCTCTCCCAAAAAAATACCTAAACTACCGATTCATCTGACCACAGTACAAGTTTCCACTGTGTGATGATCCATCCCATATGCCTCCGAGCCCAGAGAAGTTGATGACGCTTCTGGACACTGTTAACATAGGGTTTCTTTTAGGCACAGTACAGTTTTTACTGGCATTCGTGGATGTAATTATGTATTGTGGTACTTGACAGGGTTTCCAAAGTAGTGCTGAGCCCATGTGGTGATAATGCTTATAGATGATTAGCCTTAGGGATCGGAGATTGCGGTTGTTCAGCTTAATCTTGTGCCCTTATCCTTCACACACTGAATTTCCTTCAGATTCCTTGAATCTTTTAATGATGTTATCCACTGTTGAAAGCGAAATATCCAAATTTCGTCCTCTCTTTCTTTGAGGAACTTTGTTTTTAAACATTTGAATAATTTTCTCACGATCCTCGATCCATCTTTGCTCCTTAAAGACCTTTTTTGGATGCTGCTTTTGTACTAAATTATAATTACAATCACCTGTTGACATCACCTGTTTCAAATCCAATTTACCTGATTACTAACCCTAAACTGCTCCTGTCCCGACCTTTTTTGATCAGGTAACTCTCACTTAGCAAAAGCGAGAGACTTCGATCTAACGCAAGCGTCTCCATATTGACTCAACATCTCCATGTTTGCGCAGACAGTTGAGATGTCAGATAAAAATGTGGATTTACCTGAAAGACTGTCTTTGTTTTCTGTCCCTCAGGGCTGGATGACAGCCTCCAGCAGTATATCTCTAACTTCGAGAGAGAGAAGATCAGTGGAGAGCGGCTGCTGAAGATTTCCCATCAGGAGCTGGAGGAGCTATCGGTGACCCGCGTCGGACATCAGGAGCTCATTCTGGAGGCGGTGGACCTGCTCTGCGCTTTGGTCAGTAGTTCATCCGCCGAACAGCTTGGCTTCTGCTCGCTCTTAGATCTCTCAGAGAGACCCTCCAATACACTGCTTCATCAGGAAGGGTGTATGTGTTTAAACACCTGGCTAGGGCTTGGCATTATATCATTTCAGCATTGATATTGCAATGTGTGCATCCGCAATAATTGCTGGATCTGCAATGTCAAGTATAGGTTTTTGTTGACCAGGAACATGTACATAATTGTAAAGTTGTACAATTGTGGCTTTAAAGTTTAATAATTGCATTTTTTTTTTCTCCTGTTAAACATATCAAGTCAGTTTAAAGCATTCAGGCATAAGAAACAATAGCATTTGTTGCTTTAACAAAGACTAAGGCCCCGTTTACACTAATGCGTTTTAGTTTGAAAACGTTGAAGTTTGAGCGCCGAAAACGGAGCGTTTCGAAAACGCTGGAGAGGCCGTTTTCATTCTGAAACGCTGCTGCTCCGTCTCAGTGTGGATGATGGAAAACGAAGACATCTGAAAACGGAGGCGGGGCTGCAGACATTTGCCTCTCTGATTGGGGCTTTTCCTCAATATTAAGTAGCCTAACACACAAAGTTCAGCCCTGCATCCTCTCCTTGTAAGTTCAGACTTCGCAAGTTTGATCAAGGCTGCAGTCTCTTCTTCTCAGTTTTATATGGAAAAGCAGACTATACCGAGGACACGAGTAAATCTTCAAAGGGAACAGTGTACTTTATAACCTCATTCGCATCACCCTGGCTACGTTGTTTCACTTTCTCAACAATAAAATGTAAACATGATTTAAGGAACTGCCTATTTTCATTTTAATATTAGCAACTTAACAGACAGCAGACATGTTGAGGCGTCGTGCTGCATGAGCGTCATCTTCACTGTGTGGATATTTATAACAAAACGGAGCCGATAACAACTGCCTCCTTTCAATTTCAGTGAAAATACGAAACACACCCTCTCTTTTGCTGAATATCAGTTTTACTAATCGATAATGGCCATTATTAAGTTTATACATTATAGGAAATAAAGGCAAGCGATCAGTCAATATACAGAATAGGCTACGTGGTTACATTAATCATTAACTTATCTTTGCGCTAAGCCAAAACACGTTACCTGAGAACAAGTAATAGACTCCAATGATCAAAGTCAGGGAACATGTCATTAAATAAAGACAACAAGATGAATGAAAAATCACATTTCATAAATATAGTGAGATTAGATCCAGCGGGAGATGCTTGATGAGAAGTCCGACTAGCATAGCTCTCATCTGGGTAGATGGGCTGAAGCGCTTGCCTGAGAGTGTGTGTGTGTGGTCACGTGATGTGCGTTTCCAGCGTTTTGGTGTGGACAGAGAGCAGTTCAGAAACGCAGGGTAAATCGCGAGTGTGGACGCGGATCGTTTTCATTCTAAAACGCCGTTTTAAAACTAAAACGCACTAGTGTAAACGGGGCCTAAAGCCTCGTTTACATTGTCAGGTCTTGATGCCCAATTCTAATTTGGTGCCTTTATCTGATTTGTTTGCCTGTCTGTTTACTCGTTGTTTTAATTGTGACCCATATCCAATTCATGCGTTTACACTTGCCATACAATTTAAGATGTCGTGCATGCATAAAGGTGGGTTTGTCTGTGCAACACTTGCCACGATGGAAGAAATTGTCTTGCTTTTATCTCTGTGAAATATGCGAAGTGTAGTATAAGCAGTGAATGGTTTAGTCCAGATTTACCCCCACGCAGTTTATGTAATGGTATGGCCCTGATGTGTGTGTGTAGTTGAAGATGTTGGCTGTTTCTCAATATGCGTTCTTCAGTGGTCTTGCGTCCTCGTGTTCTCGTGTAACGTCATCATCAGCTGCCTAAGTTCAGTTCTAATACTCAAGACGGCAAGTACGGAGGACGCGTGAAACTTCCCGGATGTGATCTTGATATCGAGGACGCACCGATGCAGACTTGAGCACCGAACTCGCTCTGGAAGTCCCAGAAGTCATTGCGACTGGATGTGGGAAGCGCTGCATTTTATTTAGATTTATTATTAAAGTTCACAGATATTAAATATTTACCTCAGGAGTTTCCCTAAATGAAACGGTGAAAGTAAACATTACCATGAACATCTTAATAAAGGAATAAACACATTAAGGGTGTTTGTTTGCTAAAATTCGTTTTAAAATCTGTTTTATTTATATTGTGCAGAGTATATTTACAATGTTTTTATGCAAAGTATATATTTTGAAAAGGGGAAAAACAATAAGTCGTTGTATGAACGCTGTAATGTTTAAATAATTTGCCATTAAAAGCACGTGAAGGTCATGTGACCATCACAAAGAACGCAGCATCTCATTTCTCAAAGGACGCGTTCTCTGCCCTCGCGGTCTCCTGAGTTCGTTCTTCCGAGGACACCTGGCAAGACCGGTCTCCACAGGAACACAAGTCCATTCTCTGCGTTCTTGGATTTGAGAAACAGCCGTAGTCTTTGCCTGTTTGCGCACTGGTGTTGGAGAGAATAAAGTTGTTCTGTGTGTAGCCCGCAGCGCGTGTATTAATATCGACAAAAAGCAAAAGTTACAACACGAAGTTCACCCAACTTTAAAATGATTTTGAAGCGGAGGTGGTAAAGGGCCGTCATCGCAGCTTGCGCTTATGGTTTATATGCTTTACGATGTCCTCCACCATTCAGAGGAACTCGAGAGAGAGATCTCAGGTCTGGTGGGAGCAAATTTTGGCGACTGACCACTTTCCTCCTATGTGTTGATGTTGTTTACCGCGTCGGCATCTCCACACACGCTCTTCTTTCTACGTCATTAAACCGCGGAGAAGCACCACATTGTCGCAAGTTTAATGATGTACAGAACGGAACGCCTCAATAAATCCGATCTGCCTGTTTACATGACAGTCGCATTGTCACATATCCGATCTACATCTGTATTTCCACATATGAAGGAGGCCTGAAACCCATCTCTGAATATCCGAATGCATGCCGTTTTTTTGTGTTTGCACGGTCATAGAACAGATCCGATCTGTGTCACATATGAACAAAAAATCGGAATTGGCTCACATTTAACTGGCAGCGTAAACGGGGCCTAATTGAATTCCATTATATTATCGAAGACAGCCAAGTGTCATTTTACATTCGATTTTTGAATATTTGTGCCCAACTGACAGTAATGGTACATTTACACCGAACATAAATGAAGCATCATGTGCGAGTGATTTAAATGTTAAGTCAATGCAAAGACGCGATTCGACGCCCTTAACGTGTGTTTCGTGTGAATCGCTTGAGTTGAAAAATCAGAACTTTGGCAGACATTCGCACCGTGTTAACCAATCAGAAGCTTGCTCTAGTATTGTTAAGTGAATTTTACGTGTGATTGAAGCGAGTAAACTCACGTGCTAATAGCCTAATCTAATTGCGCAAACCGCATCTGGTATTGAACTCCCCATCAGACTTATATAAATATAAATATAAAGCACTTTTTGTCTCCGATTTCTGTTTTTTCCCCCAATAAAAATCTAGTTAAAAGTTAATTTAAACAATTTATGCAAATTTACTCCCTTATAAAATCATCCTAAACATTCTGAAATAGGGATTTTTTTCACAAAAAAAGGAGTTATTCAATCTATTTGGTGAATTGTAGTTCCATATTGCAATGCACATCGCTGAAAAGCAAAATATTGCAATGTATTCTATTATATTTATATATTACATAACAATTATTGCAAAACTACAGCTAGTCAAAATGCGCATGCAGAGTTTACTCTTCAAATAAAGGCTTTTCTTACTTAGATTTTTTGCCTAATTTCGAGTCCAAATATCTACAAATCTTTGAATCAAGAAACATTTTCTAGACAAGCAAAACATGTGGTCTTGTTTTAAGAATTAATAAGTGGGGTTTTCCTTAAAACAAGCAAATTAATCTACCAATAGGGTAAGCAAAATAATCCTGTCAAAAGGAAAAATAATGTTAATTTGCTTACCCCATTGGCAGATTATTTTGCTTCCCTTAAGTAAGAAAATATCCTTTAATTTTACCATATTATTTCTTAAAACAAGACAATAGGCCCTATCATACATTGAAATGTAATCAGACCACACAAAGCTCAATACAGAGCAGTTTGGACACAAGCAGCTTAGCAGTTTGACACAAATGCTGTTATCTAACACTGGAGGAGATCTGTTATAGGTGGAGGCTGCCGTGAACAGGAAACCTGTGATTTCCCAAGCATTCCGATCAGCTGTTCTCTCTCGCGCGCGCACGTTTCCTTCCCAAGATTTCTTCCTGACTTCCTTTGCTCCCTCTCAGACAGAGTTTGTGATTTTAAAAACACATGGTGCAGTTGAGGAACATTCTGAACTGTGTGTGTGTGTGTTTGTGCGTGTGTTTGTGCGTGTGTGTGTGTGTGTGTGTGTGTGTGTGTGTGTGTGTGTGTGTGTGTGTGTGTGTGTGTGTGTGTGTGTGTGTGTGTGTTTTGGTGTTAGCAACCCCTGCTGATTCTTATCGTAGAATCCATGTTAGCGACCGCTCTGTCCCAACATGCTGGTGGATATGAATAGAGAGGGTCAGTTGGAACAAACAGTGTCCACTGTGTCCATTCAGTCGGTATTGAAGGCTGACACAGGAGTTTATAATAGGAGACTGCACTGACGGGCTTTCTCTTATCTTACTATTCCTTTTGTTTGTATGCCTCAATGGGATTTTTAGTGTAGAAAATTCTTGAGTTGAATCATGTTGACTTTACGAGTTGTTTCAATTTGCAAACAAACTTAAAAGATAAAATGTGTATGATAAAAAAGTCAAAAGCTGGATTAACTCATTAAAATAATATAATATTAAACTTTTATCATGTTTTAATTTGATCATACTGTTTTTTTTTTATTTAACTACTTATAATGTAATGTTATATATTATATTTCACCCTGATATTATTCACTCACCCTCGTAAACAATTTGATATTTAAATATTTTGTTTAGTTCCCAACCAGAGAGCCCCAGGTTATTTATTAATCTTACTGATATTATTATTATTAATATTATTATTATTATTATTATTATTAAATAGAATTATTAAATAATTTAATAATATTTTAGATATTTGTATAGAATAAAATTATTCATAGTAAAAAAAAACAATATACTGTCTGCAATTTTTAATGGCGATTTTACATTTTTTATTAATTGGACTGTTTTATTTTTAAACTTTTACACAAAAGTATAGATTTTTTGTATAATACAATTTAGAATATTACAAATATAAGTGCTTATTAGTTAATACATTAACAAACTAATATAATCAATCAATTAACCAATAAATCAACTAATCAACCAACCAACTTATATGATCAACCAATCTATATAACCAACCAACCAACCAACTAACCAACCTATACAATCAATCAATCAATCAATCAATCAATCAATCAATCAATCAATCAATCAATCAATCAATCAATCAAATAACTAACCTTTGTAATCAACCAACCAAACAACCTATATAATTGACCAACCAATCAACCAACCAACCTATATAATTGACCAACCAACCAATCCATATAATCAACCAACCAATCAACCAACCAACCTATATAATCAACCTACCAGCCTATATAATAAATCAACCTAAAAACCAACATATATATTCAACAAACCAATCAACTAACCAACTAACCTACAGTATATAATCAACCAACCAACCTATATAACCAACCAACCAACCAACTTATAAAATTGACCAACCAATCAACTACTAACCATCAACTACTACAACTTAAATAATCGATCAACCAACTAGCCAATCAACCACCCTATATAATCAATCCATCAACCAACCAATCAACCAACCAACCTACTAACCAACCAACCTATATAGTCAACCAACCAACCAACCAAACATTCAGCCTATATAGTCAACCAACCAACCTATATAACTAACCAACCAACCTATATAATCAAACAACCAACCATCCAACCTATATATTCAACCAACCTACCTATATAATCAATCAACCAACCAGCCAACCAACCTATATAATCAACCAACCAACCAATCATCCAACCTATATTTAACCAGCCTACCTATATAATCAATCAAACAAACAAGCCAACCAACCTATATAATCAACCAACCACCCATCCAACCTATATTCAACCAACCTACCTATATAATCAATCAACAAACCAGCCAATCAACCAACCTATATAATCAAAAACATTACATTCTCAATTGCATGACTGTGTGTAGTATGCAGTTCTGCTTGTGTACCACATACTACATCTGCTATGTTTTTTCCATCACGTGACCGCCAGAAGCCTCGTGTGTCAGTAAATGTGCACTTCTGAGTCTTTTCGGAAACACTAAGTTATCCAGGAACTTTTTTGCCTACTGTTTTATGAGCACAGTAAATTCAGATATATGCTTTTGGCTCCCATACTGCCTTTTCATCCCCATATGTGGACAGTTAGACAGTGGAACCCCAGGTCGAGCAAATGACAGCCATGTGTGAGCCAATTCTGTCCATCCCTCCATAATTACACAAAAGGTGTTTTTTTTTTTTTTTTTTTTGAAGAATATGCCTGAAGCGAAGTAAACGGAAGGTTTGTGGTTTGGTGTTGTGTCATTTGTTAAAGCTCTACCTGTTTGACCGGGTGGCTTTTCACGGGGATGTTATCAAGGAAAGATTCAGCTCAGTTGTTTCCGTTTGTTTTTAAAAATCACCTGTTTTAAGGCGCAGTATTTGGGCGCAGGACCACAGAGGAACTGTAGAATGAAGGCTGGGATAGACATTGTGCTGTTGAGTTTGTGAGAGGCCGGCTATAGCACTCAGGGGTAGAGTGTTCTGGAAGAGCAGGAAACAGATGTGACCCACCCACCTGTCACATACACAAAGACACACACACATTCTCTCTGTCTCTCTCTCACATGCAATTTGGGTTTTCATGTTTTTTGGGGAATTCTCCTAGTCATAAGGATGTTTATTCTGTTCAAACTGTACATATACAGTTGAAACCAGAATTTACATACACTCTAAAAAAAAGGAACATAATTATTTTTTTTTAAATGTCAGATGGTAAATCATACTAAACTAATCATACTTATCTAAATGATTTACATTTGCTAAATGCCAGAATATTTTTTTTGAGAATTTTTTATTTATTTCTAGACAATCAAAAGTTTACAAACATTTCCTTGGTATTTTTTAACTTTTCTTTTAAACTGTATAACTTTGGTCAAATGTTTTGAGTATCCTTCCACAAGCTTCTCACAATAGTTTAAAGGAATTTTGGCCCATTCCTCCTGACAGAATTGGTGTAACTGAGTCAGATTTGTAGGCTGTCTTGTTCGCACAAGCTTTTTCTGCTCTGGTCACAAATTTTCTATAGGATTGAAATCAGGGCTTTGTGATGGCCACTCCAAAACATTCATTCTGTTGTCCTTAAAGCACATTTGAACTAATTTGGCAGTATGCTTAGGGTCATGGTCTGTTTGGAAGACCCATTTGTGGCCAAGTTTTAATTTCCTGGCTGATGTCTTGAGAAGTTGCTTCAGTTTTTTTACATAATGTTCTTTCTTCATGAGTGTCTATGCTGTGAAGTGGACCAGTCCCTCCTGCAGCAAAACAACCCTCACAATATGATCCTGCTGCCCCCATACTTAACAGTTGGGATGGTGTTCCTAGGCTTGTAAGCTTTCCCCTTCGTCCTCCTGGCTTTTTGCTGATTCTGGCTTGTTGATTGTCCCATGTTGTCACACAAATACTATTGTACAGTTGTGCTTCCAATTAACTTAAATGTTGTCAATTAGCCAATCAGAAACTTTCCTTTTTATACAGTGTATGTATACTTCTGGTTTCTATATATATACACTACCTAACTATAGTCTTGTCGCCTATCCAAGTTTCAGGAACAACAAATAATATCTTGACTTCTAGTTGATCATTTGGTATCAGAAGTGGCTTATACGAAAGGCAAAGGCCTCTAGATTACGCTTATTTTACCAAAATAAAATATGATCATGCCTTTATTTATAAATATTTAATTAGGACAGTAAGGTCTGACTTTGCTCAGACAAAAATTTTGTCAATTAACAGAAATAATATCCAGTATAGAATATAAAGTCATGCTGCAGTGGAGACAGAATGAATATTGTGTCTGACTCCATCATGAGCTTGGAGGACTGCATCCATCTCTGCAATGACTCAAATCACTGATTATGAAGTCATCTGGAATGGCAAAGAAAGCGTTCTTGCAGGACTCCCAGAGTTCATCAAGATTCTTTGGATTCATCTTCAGTGCCTCCTTCTAGAGGTCTGCGGAAATAAATTTCCGAATAAATCGTGGGAGCGGTCGGTAACGGGTTTAATTTGGGACGGGAGCGGGCTGTCTAGCAATATCGCGGATATTGCTATACGAATGAGAGAGAGAGAGCTTTCCCAGGTAGCAAAATACACCCGGGCCAGTTCCGGCTAGATTCTCGCCTGCCGGAGACTTACCACTCGGCCCGGCTTGTGGACTCACTGCCCGATTCCGGCCTGAATCAATCAGGCCAGATGCGGCGGCCGTAAGCGAGCCGATTTATATACCTTTATATAAAACCTTTTGGTATTACATTGGTACTTGATACATGGTATTACAACCCTTTGAGTTGATATAACAGCAAACGCCTGTGTGCTTGGTGCTTGTGTGTGTGTTAGTGCGCGTGCGCGTATGAGAGAGAGAGAGCTTTGTCTGTGTGTGTGTGCTTGGTGCTGTGTGTGTGTGTTTATACAGACAGCTTGGCTGTCTGGACTGTATAGCTGGGTGATTTTCGGTTTTGTTCTCCCCCGCTCTGTAGCTTGATAGTGCACGGCGGCCAGAAAATAGGGCGGGTCGGGCAGCGGGACAACAAATTCTTAATATAAGCGGTCAGGATCGGGCTAAAACCTGGCGGGTGCGGGCGGGAGCGGGATTCAAAATTTAGTCCCGCGCAGATCTCTACCTCTTCATCTTACCCCAGTCATGCTCAATGACGTTCATGTCAGGTGACGGGGTTGACCAATCTTGGAGCAACTTGACCTTCTTTGCTTTCAGGAACTTTGATATGGATACTGAAGTATGAGAAGGAGCGCTATCCTGCTGAAGAATTTGCCCTCTCCTGTGGTTTGTAATGTAATGGCCAGCACGGGAAACAAAACAAATGTCCTAACGCTACCAATATTTACTGGTATTGCTATACTTGTGGGGACATAAGAATACTAGCAACACACACATTGGGTTTTCATGTTTCATGTTATAGACATAACACTTCCCCTAAACCATTCTGCAGTCTTGTAATACTTCAAAATACATCCTTCTGTATGATTTTTGATCCATTTTTCTCATGGGGACCAACCGAAATGTACTTGCAAAGTCAAAAATTACCGATATCACCCCACAAATGAATGAATCCCACACACTGACACACTCAAACAAGCATAAACACACACACTCAATAAAACAAACAGTCGGCTCGAGCAGGAAAATATGTCACGCCATTGTTCCAGTAGTTTCCGCCCAGTGGACTGACTCGCCCTCATCCCAGCTCTGTGTATCTGTTAGGTCTCTGGTTATTTTTAAAATCACTTTCATGAGCATTTAGAGGACGTGCTGAACTCCCAAACCCTCCCTGGCTCACTTCCACCACAGTAAAGTTCTTTGGGGTTCTTTGAAGAAGCTTGGAATTTCGTTTAAATGTTGCAGTTTTGGTGACACTGTGGCTCAGTGGTTAGCACTGTGGCCTCTCAGCAAGAAGGTCGCTGGTTTGAGTCCCGGCTGGGCCAGTTGGCATTTCTGTGGAGTTTCCATGTTCTCCTTTTGTTCGTCAGAGTTTCTTCCGGGTGCTCCGGTTTCCCCTTACACTCCAAAGACTCCAAAACATATGCTGGAATAGTTGGCGATTCATTCCACTGTGGGGACCTCTAAAATAGAGACTAAGCTGGAGGAAAATGAATGTTGCAGTTTTATGCATTAACAGAAACTCTGTAGAGTAGTCAACATTCGAAGTGAATCAAAAAGGTTTTTCAAAATCGTCCTAGGACAAGAGTGGACGTTGTTCAATACAGTTTTAGGACAACGTTGATGAAAGGTGATGATCCACTTCAAATGTTGACTTCTGTATGTGTCAGTTGCGATGTTCAAAGTGTCAACGGTCACATTGTATATCTCACACTTGCAATTATATATGAAAATTGTGACTTTACATCTTAAAATGTCAACTATATTTTACAGTTACAATGCTACTGTCAGAGTTTCTGTTTTTCATTTACATCCCAATTTCAACAATGATATTTGCAATTTACTGACTATTGTGACTTTTTATTTCTCAATTTTCTTTCATTCATTCATTCATTTTCTTGTCGGCTTAGTCCCTTAATTAATCCGGGGTCGCCACAGCGGAATGAACCGCCAACTTATGCAGCAAGTTTTTTATGCAGCAGATGCCCTTCCAGCCGCAACCCATCTCTGGGAAACAGCCACACACACATTCAAACACTACGGACAATTTAGCCTACCCAATTCACCTGTAACGCATGTCTTTGGACTGTGGGGGAAACCAGAGCACCTGGAGGAAACCCACACGAAGGCAGGGAGAACATGCAAACTCCACACAGAAACACCAACTGAGCCGAGGTTTGAACCAGCGACCTTCTTGCTGTGAGGCGACAGCACTACCTACTGCGCCACTGCCTCGCCCCTCTTCTCAATTTCAACTTATATCTAATTTTCTAGCTGTCAATTTTCAGACTTTGGACTTTTTATGTCTGTTTCTACTATGTTTGTCTAGTAGAAATTTATATATCTCAAAATTTCAATTGTATGGTGACAACTGCAACTGTTATGATTACCAGCGATTGCTAACCACTAGAGGTCGCTGGTAAACATTCACACTCATTGAACTACATATCTGCCATATTATGGACTACAACACCCAGTCATGCCACACACACACAACTGGTTCCAGATCCACACTGATTGCACTCTCACAGCTGAAGCCACTAACACAATGATTATTTGGACTATTTAAACCCCTCTTTTCCACACACATGTGCTGAGTCTTGTTAGCTGTATCAGTGACATTACAACGCGTTTTTCCTTTGTCTGCCTTTGCCGTGTTTTTGATTATTAGCCTAGCTTATCCTTTTGTCCTTGTCTGCCGCCTGCCTTTTGACCTTTTGCCTGTTATTCAACTATGATTCTGGATTGTCTACATATATCTGTTTGCACCTGAATTGACCATCGCTTGCCTGACTTTAAATAAACCTGCATTTGAATTCTACCTTCTGTTGTCAGTGTCACTCCCTGTTGTTACAGAAACACTCTATGGGCCCTATAATACATCTAGTGCAATAAGGATCAAGATGTGTTTGACAGGATTTGTTGCTATTTTCAGACCAGTGCAACAGTAAATTTCATGTTTTGCACCATGTTGTTTAAATTGCAAATCCATGCGCGCCACTTTGTGGACTGATAGGTGTTTCGGTCTAAAAAGAAGGTGTTAAGGTGCATTGTTGGCACGTTGTGATGAAATTTAGTAATGTCCAACTTCATTTGCTCCATTAAATTGTGGCTATATAAATTTTTTGCAACCACTTACCTTAAAAAATGTAGTAAATCCAATAAACCATTTTTTTTCAGTGTAATGCGCTTTTCCAAAACCCAAAGCACTACAAAAACCGAGAATAAAGCATGCAATAATATACAAGGATTCAACATAAAAACATAATCATTCACAAACACACTAAAATAATCAAGAATCTTAAAAAGAGGAGTTTTTAATATCTTAAAACTAACTAGTGTGGAAACATTTCTTATACAAAAACGATTCAACAGTTCTCATACACTGTTAACAATTTCCTGTAGAATCTGCAGTAACTTACTGGCAGCAGATTGCCAGTATTTTACTGTAAATTAATTACAGCAAAAAAAATATTGTATTTTCAGCACAATTTTGTTATGTATGTATTCACAGCATTGTATATATACTGTAAAATACAGTGTTCACAATGCTACTTTTAAATACTGTAACCTGCTGCATAGCTGTCCTATAGTAAAATTCAGTTCCTAATACAATTAAATACTGTGTTATTTGCTAACAGTGTAATTACAAATGTACTATTTATTCAATATACAGTTGAAATTAGAATTATTAGCCTCCTATTTAATTGTTTTTCTTATTTATATATTTCCCAAATGATGTTTAACAGAGCAAGGAAATTTTCACAGTATGTCTGATAATATTTTTTCTTCTGGAGAAAGTCTTATTTGTTTTATTTTGGCTAGAATAAAAGCAGTTTTTATTTTGTTTTAATAATTTTAAGGTCAAAATTAATAGCCCCCTTTTAAGCGATATATTTTTTTTGATAGACAGAACAAACCATTGTCATACAATAACTTGCCTGACTACTCTAACATGCCTAGTTAACCTAATAAACCTAGTTAAGCCTTTAAATGTCTTTTTAGGCAGTATAAAGGTGTCTTTAAAAATATCTAGCAAAATATTATTTACTGTCATCATGGCAAAGATAAAATAAATCAGTTATTAGAGATAAGTTATTAAAACTATTATGTTTAGAAATGCGTTTAAAAAAATCTTCTCTCTGTTAAACAGAAATTGGATAAAAAAATAAACAGGGGGGCGAATAACTTAACTTCATACAAGTTATCAACTTAATAACTTATACTTCAACTGTATTTTCTTTTTATTAGTAAACGGCTAAACTTCCCTCAGAAATCCAGCTTCCTATATTCTGGAACTTGAAAGGTGAAAGTGAATTTTGGCTCTTTACTATATTTTTTCTTCTTCTTTTGACAATTACAGTTCAGTGTTTGTGGTAAGTCTTTAAAGTCTCTCGCTTATAATCTGTTCCTTCAACTCCTCCATTGTCTGTCCTTCTCATGTATTCCTCTCAGGTGTTTTCATGTCTGTATTTATGTTTTAGCGACTGTGGATGGAGATATTGTTTGCCTGCAGGCCAGAGTCACGCTCAACATCTGTTTGCCTCAAAAGCAAACATTAAAAAGCAGCTCCCAATAAAAGAAACGTGCAGACATATAATATAGTCATTCAACTAATTTAACACTAGCGAGGTCAGATTAATGTATTTATAATGGACTGTATAATAATATATATTTTATGCTCGTCTGTCACGCTTCTGTTTTTAACTGTTTAGTATGGTGGCCGACAGAGATTAACATGCTGCAATTTAAGAAAGCACACGCAATTACAAAAAAAAAAAAATCAATTTGCTAAATTAAATGAAAGCAAATTAGGAAAAGATATTTATCAATACAACTTCATGACTGTGTATGTCCACTAGATGCCACTGTAGTACTCCCTGCGAACTACAGTGGTGAAAAGAACTACAAATCCATACATTCCTTCGCGCACACACCCAGTCTGTCATATACACTGGTTTGCAACCACAGCTGTCTCCGTTCACCATTGATTACCTGGATTATATATTCAACCATTCCACCTCTGTTTGTTAGTTCGTCATTCGTCTTGTTTTGGTATGTTGATTCTGAGTAGTGGTTTTGTATCCTGCCTTATGCTGTGTTCACACCAGACGCGGAACGCGCGGATAAATTGTGCTATTCGCGCGTAAATAGCCGCGTGAACATTTAAGTTTACTCGCTTCATACGCGCGTCAAACCCCGCTTCATTCGCAAATTCACATCAGAACAGACGTGGATTCGCGTGGTGGGCAGGGCTTCTGTCTGCCCGGTGGCTCTAGCTTCATAGCTAAATGGCTAACATGGATTTTATGAAGAAAATAATAGCGTTTATGTGCTTTATGAAGACTGAAAAACAGCGTCGATATGTTTAAGGTCGTGTCTGAGTCCACTACATTCTTTCAGAGGTGCATCCAGCGCTATGAGCTCATAAACTCTTCCAGAAACTTAACCTGGGTGACGGAGGCTTTCAGCGGTGCTTCTGACTGAGCCAAGCCGAGTTTGATGAACTGTTGTTGGTGAAGGCTGGAGGATTTCCCTCGGAACACCGACAACAGGTTCTACGTCACAATCACGCCCCCACAAGAGCAAGCTTCTGATTGGTTAACGCGGCGCGAATGTACGCTGAAGTTCAGATTTTCGGAATTGAGAGATTCGCGCAAAACGCTTGTTAAGCGCGTCAAACGCGCAAAATGCTCAATTCGCCCCGTGCCATTCGCGCAATTTGCATCATTCGCACTGCGCCATTCGCGCGTATTGCGCCGCAGGATGTCTATTCGCGCGTTTGCATTGACTTAACATGTAAATCACTCACGCTTGACGCGTGTGCCGCGTCTGGTGTGAACGCAGCATTAGTCTTGAATCTTGTTCTAGTTATCTGTCTTAGCTCCTGGTTTTGTTTGTTTGTTTACTATTTTGTTACTTTGTACTTTGGAGATTTTTGATTTTTCTGTCACCGCACGTTTCATCATGAAAATTGCTATTGGATCCTACACCTTTTGTCTCCGTCCCTTCAACAAACGGGACAACAATAGTTTCAAACAGCCCTGAACACAACGAAAATGTTGCAAGGGGACCCTAAAACGTGACACACCCGGCTATTTAGGTTATGGTTATTTAGGCAAATAATATACAAAATACAAAAGGATGTTAAAATAAACAAATAAAAATTTCAGCAGTCTATTTCAGCAGTCTTTCACCAATTTCAGCAGTCTTTTGCAACAGTTTGTGCCCGTCAGGAGGTGTTTTGCTTTCCAACACTGCAAAAAATGCTTTCCTTACTTAGATTTTTTTGTCTTGTTTCTAGTCCAAATATCGAAAAATTCCTAAATCAAGAAGCATTTTCTAGACAAGCAAAACATATTGTCTTGCTTTAAGAAATAAGCCATTATTAAGTGAGTTTTTCCTTAAAACAAGCTAAATAATCTGCCAAAGGGGTAGGCAAATTAATCTTACGTCAAAAGAAAAAACGAGATTAATTTGCTTACCCCATTGGCCGATTATTTTGCTTGCTTTAAGGAAAAACTCACTTAATATTGGCATATTATTTCTCAAAACAAAACAATATGTTTTGCTTGTGTAGAAAATGCTTCTTGATATAAGAAACTTTAGATATTTAGACTAGAAACAAGACAAAAAATCTAAGCAAGAAAAGCATTTTTTGCAGTGAAGCGTTTAATGGGAAAAGTTGCCGTCGTGTCGTCCACATACAGTCGTTGTTTTAAACAGAGAGAGAGAGAGGGAAAAACATTACCTGATGGATCGCTGGTATTTTTTCCGGAAGATGACCATGTCCCAGTTTAGCTAAATGAATTGACGCCTCCTGAAGTGACTTGCCATGCACCTTCGCCATTTGCATAGCATTAAAACATTGTTTTCCAGCCGCAGCTGCGCTTTATTCTCAAAATGTATACTTTGTCTAAAGTGATTTATACAAATTATGTAGTATACTATACTATGAGCAGGGATACAATCAGCCAGTGCAGTTGTGCCTCCAGAGTATAAAGCAACATTTAGAGTTCGCATTTTCCCAATCAAAAAAGCAGTTTAGGAAATACATTCAGTTTATTTTGTATTTGTTATTGCACTTCAGCACTTTAGTGAACTGCTTTTGTTTTGTTATTGCTTTATCATGTAGATAGAAGTTTTTGGTTTCTTGGGTTTGGGTGTCTCTGTTTTATTTCATCCTTTTTTTATTTTCCCTGTCCAAATAAAAACTAAATCTGTTCTTGCAGCTAACTTTTAGCACAGCTATTTGTTGAGGAGGGCGGCATTGAAATTAATATCGAGAAGATGGATGCTTTAAGAATTTGGCAATAGCACAAACTCATCATACCTAAAGCTTCTTGAGGATACAAAAACAACAAGGGGGGATTCCAGGGGACCACTTGTATCTTTTGTGAACTCAGTGCAGGTTAAAGGGATAGTTCACACTGAAATTGTTATTTACTTGCTATTTATTCTCCCACAAGTGGTCCCAGACTGTTTTGAGTTTCTTTCTTCTGTTGAACACGCTAAAAACCTGTAACCATTGACTTCCATAGTATTTGTTACATGAAAATTGATGGTTACAGGTTTTCAGCTTTCTGAAAATATCCTCATTTGTGTTTAACAGAGGAAAGAAACTAAGTGTTCATTTCGCTATCGCTTTAATGTATCTCTCAGACACCTGTATTCTCGTTTTTCAAACAGCTATGCTTTTTTTGTTCAGATTATAAGTCCATGCAAACAGTCTGTCAGTTAGTGTCTGGCTGGGTCTGGAATTCCTTTGAAGTCAAGCAGTGACCATGTTCATGCGTCGACTCTGACCGCTGCCATGGAATGTGATGGGGTTTTTAGCAGGAGAGGTTGTGAGAATGACCCGTGGCCACTATACATGGCAAGCTGTTTCAACGTTTAGGCAATAAAATAAGCCATCTATCTTCATGCAACTAGTAGTTAAGAATAGTCTAAAGTTGTACCTTTTTAAAAGCTACTTATTCATTGGAGTCAGGCCACTTCTTACTTATTAGATGCTAATACTTGTTCATTAGACTCTTAGTACTTATTCAGTAGCTACTAGTACCTAGGCACTAGTAATTATTCATCTGAAACTGGTACTCATTAGCCCCCTTCGAACAGCAATCATGCTTAAAAGGATCAATATAGGCAAGGGCGTTTAATTTTTCCGGAAAGCACCGTTTACACATCTATTACAAAATACCATCAACCACAAATGAGCGGTTGGACTTACATTTGTGAACATGAAGGGGGTGAGTTATTTTGCTGCTGTTGTTGTTGTTGAAGGTTTTGTTTTATTTCAAACTTTCGTAATCATGATACAGCGACATGCTAAGATCAAAGAGCTTAGAATCACCAAGAGAAGACACTCAATAGAATGTTCCATTGCAACAGCAGCGCCCAGCAACAGCCCCGGATTCCGCCATATTAATATTTATATATTATTTATAATACAATTTTGTTCTTTAATACAGCAGAAAGATATATGAACTGCACCTTTAATTTGACCTGCTCAAAGAAAACACATTTCTGAATGTATCAAACAAAACACATGCACAGAACATGAGCATTTATAGCAAATAAACTCATATAAAAATGATCCCGCTTGCTTTTTGAGCGCTGACAGGCGAGGTCTTACACCCCTATGATAATTGGTTATTGTCTTTACCTGCTCAACAGAAAGGGCTGCGATTAGCTTTAGAAATGAGAGCGCTGTCCACCGATGGCGGGAAAAATAGCCGCGTTACAGCCTGTATGCGCATAATACACAGTTATCGCAGGTAATCCATAATAGACAAAGTGGGGAAAACTTGCACCTTAGGCACGCTCGTGTCTGGGGCCCCGTGTAAACTAATGCGTTTTCGTTTTAAAACACATAAGTTTTGCTACGGTTCCGCCATCCGTCTACACTACGCCCTCGAGCGCAGAAAACGGAGTGTTTTGAAAACGCTGCAGAGGACGTTTTCATTCTAAAGTGCTGCTGCTTCGTCTCAGTGTGGATGAGGAAAAACGGAGACATCTGAAAACAGGGGCGTGGCTGCTGAGATTCGCTACCTGATTGGGGCTTTTGTGTCATTACGTATCCTTCCCCCATCGTCAAGCCTCTATCATATGACTATAACACATGGCTTTACCGCTACCGGAAGACAGCAGACCAGCCTTCACTGTAAACAACAACATGGACACAGAAATGGGAGAGTTGTTTGCACTATTGTCTGTTTTAGGCGCCATTGTGCAGTTATTCATTTGTTACGTTTAGACCTCGTCGTCTGTCCACAAAAATACCTTTCTTGCTTCCTTTGCCATCGCGTTTAAGGTTCAACCGGCATTTGTTTACTAACAATAACCAAATGCCGAGCGAGACGCATGCTTTCTGTTAATACTAGAACGCGCATGCTCAGAGTGCGCGAATAGTCACGTGATATACGTTTTTGGTGGCGTAGTGTGGACGGAGATATGTTCAGAGACGCTAGGTGAAATGCTAGTGTGGACACGGATCGTTTTTGATCTAAAACGCCGTTTAAAAGACGCACTAGTGTAAACAGGGCCTGGATCCACAAGTATCGCTTTAGCAGCCAAGAGGAGAGGAAAAGTTACCTCGAAAACACACCAGCGGGTCAAATGTCTAAAGAAAGAGAGGTAAAGATGGAGTTTTACAGCATTTCTTCGTAGTAGTGAAATAGCGGCTTGTGTGCTGTGCCTTCTTCATTGTAGGAAGATCGTTATTTAGTCGCCCTCGCCTCCTTCCTCATAGTATTCTACTGCGACATCGCGCATAGGAGATAAATGACGTCAGTACGTAATAACCGGTTATGATCTATTACTGAACCGATATCTTTAATTTTGACAGCCCTAGTGATGAGTAACGATGCAGCACATAAAAAATCTGTCAGAGTAAAACTCATCGAATATATGTACTGAAGTAAAAGTGAAAGTAGGAGAAAAAAAACAGTCCTCCAGTAGAGTACAGATACAGCCTTTTAGTACTTAAGTACAGTAGTGAAGTAGTTCTACTTCGTTACTGTACATCTCTGGTTGGCGGCCTTGCTTAATGCTTTGTTACTGTGTGTTTTGCAGAACTGTGGCGTGGAGACTGATAACTTGAAGACTCTGGTTGGTCAGATGCGAGCAGCATCCAATAACTTGCAGAACTGTGCATCGGAGCGTAGGAAAAACCCTTCGTACGATGGAGGAAGTCCAAACAAACCACCAAACGTGTTCCTCACTGCTGTGGTGGAGCTGATCGGGGCTGCCAAGAGCATGCTGGCCTGGCTGGACAGGTAGGAGAGATTTACACTCCAACTCTCTCTCTTTCCATCACAAGGAATGTTCAGAGCGCTTTGGCTAAGTCTGCGCACACATTTGGAAATCATGTTCCAAAAATAGCATTAGCAGAAAACTGTATATTACTGTGTGTTTAGAGTAGACTCGTGTCTTCTACAGTTTATTATTATTGATTGATGATGAAAAACCATCTACGTTCAGAGAGATTTTTAGCAGTGACATTTTATAAACATTTCTAATGAAACAGATATGAACACAGTGAACTAAACTTAACATTGTAAAACAGAGAAATGTGTTAAATAAATGTGTTTGTTGAACACTGTGTTTTAGGAAAACATTATCTTTTAACCCAAAACTAGAATCATCAGAAACCGTTATTACAGCATATTTGACACAATTTTAGCAGAACAAAAGTGCAAAACTACAATTCTGTAATATTCTGCAGTATGTGTACTTACAACTTACCTAAGAAAATACTGGGTTGTATAAGGTAATTAGTACAGAAGGTAAGTGTGGGTCCAGATTTGCGGTACAGTACCATATTATTAGCTAGTTTATATAATGACTATGAGTACTTTATGGACTGTCAAATAAAATATTATTGTATTTTTTATTATATATAAACTGGATAGGCACTTGTATGTCATTGACTTTTTATTTAAATATAAATGACATTTTATTATTTTTAATTTTATATTTAATTTTATTTTTTTATTTTATTTAGTTTTATTTAATTTTGTTTTTATTTTTATTTTTGTTTAATTTTTAGAAATTTTTTTAGTTTTTTTATTTTGCTTTATTTTATTTTAATCAATTTTTTGCTTTTTTATTTTGTTTTATTTCACTTTATTATTTTTTGTTTATTTGATTTTTTTCTCTGTATTTTTTATTATTTTTTTATTTTATTTCTTTTTATTTTATATATATATATATTATTTGTTTTATTTTGTTAATTTTTTCTCTTCGTTTTATTTAATTGTATATTTTATTTTGTATTTTATTAAAATTTTTAATTTGCTTTATTTTATCTTGTTTTATTTTTTTTCTTTGTTTTATTTTACTTTTTATTTTGCTTTATTTTTATTTTTTGGTTTTTATTTTGTTTTGTTTTACTTTTTATTTTGCTTTATTTTATTTTATTTTGTTTAATTAAAAATTTTTTATTTTGCTTTATTTTTTATTTACTGGTAATTTTATTTTATTTTATTTTTATTTTTTTATTTTATTTTATTTTAGATAAATGTCCTTGTCACATATTTCCTGCCAGCTGTCTTACCAACCATTGTTTTGGTTTTTGTGTTCAGTCAAAACACCTTAAATCTTTGCAAACAGACACACATGTACATGCGTGCAGTGCATGTTGGGGCTTGAAGGTACTCATAGCAGAAATAGCAAACATCTGAACAGCTCACGAGCGTTTGGACGAGTTACAGTTTGTTCTCTCTGTTTTTCTCAGATCTCCTCTCACAGGAGTCAGTGATTTCACGACGACCAAGAACAAGATCATTCAGCTGTGTTTAGAGCTCACCACGACTGTCCAGAAGGTTAGTTTCTGTATTCGTCAGCACTGAACTTCCTATCTAGACAATGCTCTGCAGGCATTCACTAATAATAGCAGGTTACTTAACTTTGTTTGAACTAATAACAAATCGGAATCAGTGAAAGAATTCATGATTGAAATCAAACTCAGGTCACCAAAAGCACAACGATTAATATTAAAATATTTTTAAATATAAAAATATATATTTTAGGATTTTTTATTTAACAAAATATTATTATTATTATATTTTTATATATTTTTATTATATTTTAGAATGATATTTAGAATGTATATCGTTGGAATGGGCTAAGACTCCTAAATACATATTTTACCACACTATTTTTGTTACGTAGGAAGAGTAAAAGAATAAAACACATTTACTGTGACCCTGCAACCTGTGGGACCATTTACGCTTACATATTCAAACCACAATATCATAGTCTAAACATAAAGCAATGACGACAAACTATATACTGCATCATTTAAAAGCATAACATGTCTATTTTCCATTACTGGTAATAGATAGATAGATAGATAGATAGATAGATGGATGGATGGATGGATGGATGGATGGATGGATGGATGGATGGATGGATGGATGGATGGATGGATGGATGGATGGATGGATAGATAGATAGATAGATAGATAGATAGATAGATAGATAGATAGATAGATAGATAGATAGATAGATAGATAGATAGATAGATAGATAGATAGATAGATAGATAGATAGATAGATAGATAGATTGGTAGGTAGATTGGTAGGTAGATAGATTAGTTTATTGGTAGGTAGATAAATTATTTGATAGATAGATTAGTTGATGGATGGATGGATGGATGGATGGATGGGTGGGTAGGTAAGGTAGATAGGTAGATAGATAGATAGATAGATAGATAGATAGATAGATAGATAGATAGATAGATAGATAGATAGATAGATAGATAGATAGATAGATAGATAGATAGATAGATACAAATACACAAATATTCACAAAAGTATGTAAACAATATAGCTCATATTCCTCAAAACATAGGGGGCGCCATTGTATGGTCACCAATGGAAACTAGATGTCATTCGGTGGTGAAGTGTGGTACTGCGGCCAAACAAAATAATACTGAAACCTAATTTTTTGAGATATCAACTTCATATTTGGAATATAATTAGCTTTGATTTTCTGTCAGCTTTAGGCTAAAACGTGTTTTGTAAAATGCATATAGTATGCAATATAATAACATATACATTTATTGTTTTATTCGCATAAACATAAAGGCGCATAATTTAGGTTTTCTTTAACCTTTTTTAATTTATTTGTGCTTCAGTTACAATCCGACATCTGAGACCAAGCTTAAATCGGTGCACCACAGTGTGGAAAACTTGCATTCATTTAAGTTAAACATGTCATTTTGACGTCTGTGTTCAAAAAGTGGCGTTGACTATAAGGGGTTAAATCTTGGTCCTTTCTTCTGTTGAGCACAAAACATTCTGGTTGATAGTATCCATTTAGTTAATCCATAAAACGACTATGGAAGTCAATGGGTCCAGCATTCTTCAAAATATCTTTAATTTTTGGGTCAACTTTAACTTTTGAACAGTGCTGTTTTCAGGTATATCCCGATGAACTCTTTACACACAGATGTGTGCTGCTGCACAGAGAAACATATGGTTAGATAGATAGATAGATAGATAGATAGATAGATAGATAGATAGATAGATAGATAGATAGATAGATAGATAGATAGATAGATATTACTGTGCAATGGTTATTCATTAAAAAGCAACAAGGATACTCATAATAGATAATTACTTTGCTACAGCAATCCATATGTACAGTTTTTTTAGAGGCTAAATTGACATTAAATACATTCAAACTTCCTATAATACTTTCGAATTTTATGTCTACATTACAAATATTCTCAAAAGTATGTAAACAATATGGCTCATATTCCTCAAAACATAGGGGGCGCCATTTTATGGTCACCAATGGAAACTAGATGTCATTCGGTGGTGAAGTGTGGTACTGCGGCCAAACAAAATAATACTGAAAGCTAATTTTTTGAGATATCAACTTCATATTTGAAATATAATTAGCTTTGATTTAAGGGGTTAAATCTTGGTCCTTTCTTCTGTTGAGCACAAAACATTCTGGTTGATAGTATCCATTTAGTTAATCCATAAAACGACTATGGAAGTCAATGGGTCCAGCATTCTTCAAAATATCTTCTTTTAATTTTTGGGTCAACTTTAACTTTTGAACAGTGCTGTTTTCAGGTATATCTCGATGAACTCTTTACACACAGATGTGTGCTGCAGCGCAGAGAAACATATGGTTTGAGTGAGTCTGAGCGCCTCGTAACCGTGATGGATGTCTTCACAAGCCTCAAACTCGACAGCAATTACCCTGTCAGGAGTTGTCCTTAAATCTGAATTAAACACAGCCGATAGGCCCTCCTCCATCAGCACATTCCACATCTCCAGTCCTCATATTACATTTCATAAATACCTTCTTTGGTATTTTGATTTCATGTTTACCATTGCGTGTTTTCCTGTGGGAACTCGACATAATGTGGCGTCTCATGCGAATCCTCCCTTTTTAATTGCAGGACTGCACTGTTTTTGAAATGGAGGAGAAGATATTAGAAGTGGTGAGTAGAACGTTTTGCCGTCAGCCATTTTGCACACATTCACATATTCACGCAAAAGGTCAGAGATTCGGCTGTTATCTGGGATGCTTTTGGGTTCATCTGGAGTCAAAAGATGCTACTCTATTGTTCAGTCGAGATGTTTTGTACCTCAGGAACATCCTGCAGTAGATAACAGCATCTCACAGTCTCTGCTAAAAGAATATTCAGGATGCAACACAATCATTTTGACAGTTTGAAGAAACCAGTGTGAGTTGCATTTATTTTTCAGCCAATCATAAACAAATGTTTTACCGTTATGATCACGGTAGCCAATCAGAGGAGTTTATGTTACATTATATAGTCATAAATACACTGACCAGCCACTTTATTAAGTACACCTTACTAGTACCGGGTTGGACCCCCTTTTTGCCTTCATAAGTTCCTTAATTCTTTGAAGCATAGATTCAACAAGGTACTGTAAATCAGGGGTTCTCAACTAGTTTGGCCATGGGACCCACATTTTTACATGGTCATCAAGCCGCGGCCCAAATTTTTTGGAATTATAATATAATTTTAGGAACTATAATTCATTTGTATTTATTTGTTAACATACACAACTAGTGACAGCTAAATTATAAGAAAATCACCAAGACTTACAAATAAACAATATTTTACTGCTGTCATTTAACAAAGTGTATCAAATTATAGAAATATTACAGAGTAAAAATGTCAAATACTGTAAACAGTAAATGGTTAGGGTAAGGAAAAGATAAGTTATCATTAAGTAAACTGAACTGTTTATAAAACATTAACACTGAACTGAACAGAAACCAGCAAAATAAAGTAAAATTATTAAAATAATCATAACCATTTTATAATAATCACCAGTTTTTTGCTGTTCTGCTTTTGTGTGGGCTTTCCTGACCTTTGCTACATGGTGAGCATGGATGTCTTAGAAAATAGTCCACAGGTTTTTCCTTGCAACTGTGATGTTTGGTTTCTAAATGTCGTTTTAATTTAGGTTTCATGCTCTCTTGTGAAAGCACCTCACTACATGTGACACACTGAGGTTTTAAGCCTTTTTTGTCGTCAAAATGGGGTAAAATAAATGCTCATTTTATAAAAAGATGGCGTAGAAATGTAATGTAACGCAGTGCTTCTTGTACAATCTGAGACTCACTTTATATCAGATATCACTCACCAGTGGAGATCGCTGATTTATAAAGAAAACAGACCTTAAACGCACCGGTTTTTGCATTTCATACAGTTCGCCGAAAGCGCTTGTCCCAGGTTACTGGCAAATTAAAAGTCCCATTAGCAAGCTTCGGCATATACCAATGGCACAGTTGTCGTACGTGCATTTCAAAATAAAAGTCCGATATAAGCAAAATAAGTTAAATATTAAACTTTTGTTGTTTTTTTGATCATACACTCATACATTGAAAAGTGGGTCACGACCCACCAGTTGAGAAACACTGCTATATAATATTCCTCAGAGATTTAGCTCCATATTAACATGATAGAATCACACAGTTGCTGCAGATTTGTCGGCTGCACATCCATGATGTGAATCTCTCATTTCACCACATGTCAAAGATGCTCTATTGGATTGAGAACTGGTGATTGTGGAGGTCATTTGAGTACAGTGAACTCATTGTCATGTTCAAGAAACCAGTCTGAGATGATTCACTGTTTATGACATGGCGCATTATCCTTCTGGAAGTAGCCATCAGAAGATGGCCACACTGTGGTCATAAAGGGATGGACATTGTCAGCAACAAAACTCAGGTTGGCTGTGGCGTTGACACGATGATCAAAAATTAGTACTAAACGACCCAAAGTGTGCAAAAAAAAAAATATCCCCCTTAACATTACACCACCACCAGCCTGAAGCATTGATACAAGGCAGGATAGATTCATGGTGTTAACACCAAATTCTGACCCGACAATCTCAACGTCGCAGCAGAAATCGAGACTCATCAGACCAGTCAACGTTTTTCCAATCTTCTATTGACCAGTTTTGGTGAGTCTGTGTGAATTGTAGCCTCAGTTTCCTGTTTTTAGCTGACAGGAGTGGCACCCAGTGTGGTCTTCTGCTGCTGTAGCCCGTCTGCTTCAAGGTTGGACGTGTTGTGCGTTCAGAGATGCAGCCTGTCTGGCACCAACAACCATGCAGACATCCCAAGTTGGGAAAAGTCATTTCCGGGGGATACAGAGTTGATTTGCGGGAGGTAGTGGGATAGTGGATGTTTGAAAAGCGTGGGGGGGGGTTACGTTGAGTGAGTGACGTATCTTTGTATGGGGGCGTGTGCGCGCGAGACTTACCCGAAGAAGAGCGATGGGAGTTGAGCGCGCGACGCAACATACCTGAAGAGTGGTGGTGGTCAGTTGCGCACGACGTATCTGAAGAGCTACGAGGGATGCGGTGGAGAGAGGGCTGTGCAACGTATTTAAGGATCGGGCAGGAAGCGCGCGATTTCCGGGAGATTATCATTTATTTGCGGGCATCCAGGAGTGTCTATGCATTTGAGGGATACTCCCGCAACTTCCGGGAGACTTGGGATGTCTGAACCATGTCACGTTCAAAGTCACTTGAATCCCCTTTCTTCCCCGCTCTGATGATTTTGCAAAAATAAAGGACAAATATGTTTGTAGTTAACATTAACAAAGTCATAGTCAGATATACTTAAAATAAACAAGATTAAGCCAGCAAATATTGTTGTGTTACTTTTGTCCCCTCTGTCGGTGTCAAATGTAACAATGTGCAATTTTTGTTTTTGTGAAATGTTTGTTCAATATTTGTTCAAAATACCACCTGATATTGATAAACTACACCTATAAGTAGGGCCAGACGGAATCTGCAGACATTTTTTGCGCTTGTAATTTTGGTAAAAATCTGCGGAATTATGCAGAATTATTTTGGAAGTGTCATAAATAAAACCTTAATATATGAAATAAAAAGTAATACCTTTTTAAGTTGTATTTAATGTTTACAATGCAAATCCAATTTGATCCACTGTGTTTGGTAAACAAAGCAAGTCTCTCATATAATATATCTACTAAAAGACAGAAAATATTACAAACTATTTTGTAAATAAATCATAAAAATATATTCATATTAGTCAATAATGTTACTGAAATTAATTTAAAACTGAATAGAAAATTAAACACATTTACACAAGTAAATAAACAGAGTCAATGATGGGCTAAAAATCTGCAGAATTCTGCGTGTGCAGATTCTGTGTGGGACTACTTATGAGTTAGTAACCACAGCAAAAATATATTTCTGTCTAAAGCAATACCTTTTAAAAACTAGGTTTTTATGAAAAATGGTACTTTCGTCCCTGGTCTGCTCTACGCTTACGAGGAACATCTGCGTCAGCAAATGCATTTTTGTCTATAATTGTAATTTTCACACTTTTAGCAGAAAATTTGCCATAGGCAAGCCTTGGTTGTCACTTATGAAGTCATTATTGCCACTATGTCATTAACTAACACTCAGTTTTCTGTTCATTTCAGTCACAGGTTTTGACAGGCATTTGTGATTCCACCATGAGAATGACTTCTGACCCCTTGAAGACCCAAGTGACCTGTTTGGAGGAGGTACCCATCAGCAATATCAAACCTGGCGAGGGACTGGTGCGTGTCAACAGCCTTTACACTTCTCCACCTGCTGCCT